>NC_025699.1:26685261-26685994 GCF_000633955.1 Camelina sativa
AAATTTTATATTATTGGCGGCTGTGTCCCGTAGAATGGGACTGCCTACGTACCCTCCGATCAGGAGGGATCAAGCCGTTCATAGTTCACATTTACATGTTTATTTAAACTATAGAAAGGACGAGCTGGATATAGCCGAGCTCGCCTGGTGATTTTCAGTATTAGTAGCGCTTGAGATGCATCGAATTCCAAGATCTCGGCACTGATTTGCCGCCCATTGTTAAGAGTTCGTATACGCCGGGATGGACGACCTTGGATACTAGATATGGACCCTCCCAATTGGCTCCCATTTTTCCGGCATCTGGTTCGGCAGTATTTTCAAAGACTTTACGGAGGACGAGATCCCCTTCGTCGAAATGCCGGTTGTGAACTTTCTTGTTGTAGTACTTGGCTGCGGTGAGCTGGTAGTTTTGGATTCGTAGGAGTGCTTTGTCTCGTTCTTCTTCCAACTCGTCGAGTCTATCCATTTGCATCTGACTGTTAAGTGCGGTGTTTTGGACGAGCATTGTTCGTCGGAGGCTGGAACTGCCGACCTCAGCGGGTGCCATTGCTTCCATCCCGTAGGCTAAAGAGAATGGGGTTTGGTTAGTGGATGTCCTTGGGGTCGTTCGGTAGGACCAAAGTACTCCGTCAAGCTCATCGGCCCAGGCACCCTTCTTGGCGTCTAGTCTTTTCTTTAGGCCATCGAGTATAGTCTTGTTGGTAGCTTCGGCTTGGCCGTTTCCTTGCGGATA
>NC_025699.1:26686787-26687674 GCF_000633955.1 Camelina sativa
GAGTAGGTTCTGAATTTCCATCTCGTCTTCGCTTTGGTCGGCTAGTACCTTTGAATCCTTGACGAATTTTCGAGCGATATATTCGGCGCGCTTGGCGTCGCTTCGTCCAGGTCGGGTTGTCTTGCTTCTGTCGGGCTCGACGACTATTGCCCCTTTCTTGTATCGCTCCATCAAGACCTTCTGGAGGTAATGACACTCGTCAGTTGCGTGGGTGGTACTCTGATGGTAGTCGCAGTACGGGGTTGCACTATTTTCACCTCCCTCTTTCCGTATATACTTGTTTTCGCCGATCGCAAAGGTTCGGCGAGTTCGATCTTGGTTTTTGACGAAATGTTGTTGAGGCTCGACGTAGTCAACTTTTGGAGCTGCAGCTACTGGCTGTTTGGGTATCGCACTTGCCTCTAAAGAATGCTTCTTAGCATTGATAGCTTTCTCTTCCTCGAGCCCAATGTGTTTTGCAGCTCGGAGTAATGCCTCGGCTACGGTCTCGATGTGCGTTAAAGACAGCTCTTCCTTGAACCGAGATTCATACCAGAGCGCATTTCGAAGTGCGACAATTGCGGCAGCGTCCGGAATTGAAATGTTGATGTAAACTTCCTTGAATCGCCCTATAAAGGACCGAAGCGATTCTCCCTTGTGCTGAGTTAAGGCGTATAAGTCGGCATGGGAATTCTTATCCTCGAACAAAACAGAAAACTGCTTCAAAAATTCGGTTATCAACTCCCTGATACTATCGATTGATCCGGGTGGGAGTCTCGAGAACCAGCTCAATGCGGTTCCTGTTAGATGCTCGGCGAAAACTTGACAAGCTCCAGCGTCGTATTCCGCCGGGCTGAACTGTAAAGGGCCGAGGGCTACGCCAAAGGTGAGTAAGAAATCTCGCGGGT
>NC_025699.1:26688135-26706708 GCF_000633955.1 Camelina sativa
TTTAGAGCAGCGATCCGTCCAGTTAATCGTTGTACTTCTCTGGCGTTCTTTGGTTGTGGTAGATCAATGATCGCCTTAATTTGCTTCGGGTTCGCCTCGATGCCTCGTCTGGTTACCAGGTACCCAAGGAATTCGCCGGATTTGACTGCAAATGTGCATTTGGCCGGGTTAAGCTTCATCCCATACTTGTTAAGGGTATCGAAGCATTGTCGCAGATGAGTGATATGATCCTTTGCGTGCTGTGACTTGACGAGCATATCGTCGATGTAGACCTCCATAGTCCGGCCGAGTTGCTCGGCAAACATCTTATTGACTAACCGTTGATACGTCGCTCCCGCATTTTTTAGGTCGAAAGGCATGACCTTGTAGCAGTAGGTCCCTCTATCTGTGATAAATGATGTCCTTGTGCATTAGAATCTGGTTGTAACCGGAGAAGGCGTCCATAAAGGTTAACAGCTCGTTGCCTGCAGTCGCTTCGACGAGCTGATCGATTCTTGGCAATGGGAAACTATCCTTTGGGCAAGCCTTATTAAGGTCGGTAAAATCGACGCAGATTCGCCATTTTCCATTCTTCTTTTTGACGACCACCGGATTAGCTAGCCACTCTGGATATTTTACTTCCATGATTGACCCGGCGCCGAGGAGTTTGTCAACTTCGTCGTTTACTGCTTGCGATCTTTCAGAGCCTAACTTGCGCCGTTTCTGTTTGATCGGCTTATGCGTCGGGTCGGCATTGAGCTCATGGGTCGTGACACTTGGGTCGATTCCTTTCATGTCAGCCACGCTCCATGCGAACGTTGAGATGTTAGTCTTGAGGAAGAGTATCAACTCGTTCCTCATGGCGGATGTTATCTCCGTGCCGATATTGACGCATCGTTTCTTGTCGTTCTCGTCTAGGATCACCTCTTCGACCGCGGCAACGCCCTGTTGGACGGCAGTCGGCTTTCCGTCTGTCGGTGACGTGCTACTGTCGCCGACCCGCTGCTTTGATTGCTATAATTTCTTTCCGGTGCGAAGCTTATGCTCGATCAGGAAGCAGGCCCGTGCAGTTTGCTGATTGCCACGCAGTGTGTATATTCCTTTCGAAGTTGGGAACTTAACGCACTGATGATATGTTGACGGGACGGCTTTCATCTTGTGGAGCCATGGGGTTCCAAGGATGACGTTGTAGATCGTTGGCTTGTCGATAACTGCGAACCGAAAGTATCTGGCTATCCCCCCAACAAAGATTGGTAAGGTGATGGTGCCGACGGACATAAGATGATCCCCGTCGAAGCCGGTTAAAGAGTGACATTCTGGCATAATGTCCCGTTCGCCGACTTCCATTTTGGCCAACACGTCTCTGAAGATGACGTTGACTGAGCTTCCAGTGTCGATCAATATTCTCGTCACCTCACTTTCGCCGATCAAGAGTTCGACGACCAATGGATCGTTATGTGGTAAATCCAAGCCTTCTAGATCTTTTCCGTCGAAAGTGATTGGCATGCCTTCAGCCTCGAACCTTGACGGCCAAGATTTCGTCATTTCAGCCTTCTTAGTATAATCTCTGATCGCTCTGACCGAATCGTTGCATCCGGCTAGCCCGCCCATTATCATGTTGATTCGTCGTATCGTCGGAGGACGTTGGTCGGGCTTGCGGTCTGTATGCGGTCGTTTTTCGTTACCGCTGTTTTCGCGCCGTTCGGTGAGTAGGTTCTGAATTTCCATCTCGTCTTCGCTTTGGTCGGCTAGTACCTTTGAATCCTTGACGAATTTTCGAGCGATATATTCGGCGCGCTTGGCGTCGCTTCGTCCAGGTCGGGTTGTCTTGCTTCTGTCGGGCTCGACGACTATTGCTCCTTTCTTGTATCGCTCCATCAATACCTTCTGGAGGTAATGACACTCGTCAGTTGCGTGGGTTGTACTCTGATGGTAATCGCAGTACGGGGTTGCACTATTTTCACCTCCCTCTTTCCGTATATACTTGTTTTCACCGATCGCAAAAGTTCGGCGAGTTCGATCCTGGTTTCTGACGAAATGTTGTCGAGGCTCGACGTAGTCAACTTTTGGAGCTGCGGCTACTAGCTGTTTGGACGTCGCACTTGCCTCTAGGGAATGCTTCTTAGCATTGATAGCTTTCTCTTCCTCGAGTCCAATGTGTTTTGCAGCTCGGAGTAATGCCTCGGATATGGTCTCGATGTGCGTTAAAGACAGCTCTTCCTTGAACCGAGATTCATACCAGAGCGCATTTCGAAGTGCGACAATTGCGGCAGCGTCCGGAATTGAAATGTTGACGTAAACTTCCTTGAATCGCCCTATAAAGGACCGAAGCGATTCTCCCTTGTGCTGAGTTAAGGCGTATAAGTCGGCATGGGAATTCTTATCCTCGAACAAAACAGAAAACTGCTTCAAAAATTCGGTTATCAACTCCCTGATACTATCGATTGATCCGGGTGGGAGTCTCGAGAACCAGCTCAATGCGGTTCCTGTTAGATGCTCGGCGAAAACTTGACAAGCTCCAGCGTCGTATTCCGCCGGGCTGAACTGTAAAGGGCCGAGGGCTACGCCAAAGGTGAGTAAGAAATCTCGCGGGTCGACCGTTCCGTCATAGTGACCCAACCGTGGCTTGACTGCCCGTCTGACCGTCGTCGTAGCGAGTCTTCGAGAGAACGGAGTTCGCTGTGTTGCTTCGAGCATAAGTCCGACTTGGGGTGCCTTATCCGTTGCTTTTTGAATCATTGCGGCCATTTCTTTCATTTGCTCTTTGATTTCTTTTAGCTCGGCGTCCTTCGTTAGATCGGTTACGTCGTTATTCCGCTCGATAGGGTGCTGGGCAGGATTACGTCCTAACCCGCTGGTTTGCACATACGACCCTGGCGTTGTTCTTACCGAGGTGAAGTTCACTGGGTTGAGCCGAGCGTTGTTGAGATGGTTGATTTCATCTTGCGAGTTAAACTGTGCCGCAGTGAGTGCATCCAAACGGTTGTTTGTTCGCTCTTCCTGCTGGTCAAGGCGTGTTAAGATCCCTCGGAACAGCTCGTCTATACTAGAGACGGGCTGGTTGTTGAGCAAAGAAAGTTGTGTCGGCGCCTGTGGTGCCTCTGCGGTCGCAGGGGTCGTCAAATTTGTAGCTATGACGAAGGTCTCCGGACTTTCTACTGTCACGGTCTTTCTTGGAGCGTCCGGCGTGGGAAGGACTGTCTGCTCCGCTTGATCCGTTACCGGGGTGATCGTTCCCCCCGACGAGCTTGCTTCTTTGCTTCTTTCCTTGTCAATTATTGTCATCTCGTCCAGTCGGTGTAGGTCCGTTCTTCAATTTTTTAGAAAACTTTGACTTGGCTCCCCCTACCTGGCACGCCAAATTGTTGATGTCCCTTTCGGTCACAATTAGTATGTTTAGTTCGGTCAAAGAGGGTCGAAGTTCTCTTCTATTATATTGATGTCGAAACACAAAAGACGGGATACAACGCGACTTAAACGGGTTACAAAAGTAGACGAGGATAGTAGACGAGCTGATATCTCGTCGATTCTCCGAGCTATGAGCTTAGGATCGTTGACTTTTGCTTGGACGAGCTAAGCGCTTGTACTTGCTGTACGAATTCTCCTGCTTCTTCTTCGATCCCTTTTTCTAAAGGCCGTACGCTCGTATTTATAGGGAATCGTGTTGGTTCGTCTAGGAAAAATACCATAATACCCTTCTCTCTCGAAAGGGATATTTATGGGCTTTTTCCTGGGCCGGGCCCTTTTGTTGGGGTTGGATCTACCCCTAACAAACTTTCACGGGATTTAGTAGAGGAAGTGCTCGTTAGGGTTCCGTTCACATCTCTGAGAGCAGTAAGATTGACTTGCAAAAACTGGAATGATGTATGCAAAGATGGGAGCTTTATAAAGAAGCATATCGTCGAAGCAAAGAAGAAGCAAGTGAATGAGTTTGAGATTATCATAATGATGAATTATAAAATTTATCTAATGAGTGTCGATCTCCACAGCAATGTCGATCCATCTATTACGCTTAAAGGTACACTTTTTAGCCTGAAGGATGAAGCAAATCATCATCAGGTCGATTATATAATTAGAGTCTTTCACTGTGATGGTGTACTGTCAAACTTGAGATTGCAAGGTATTCAGAATATTTGTGTTATTGATATTGAACGAATACATCTCATATATATACAATAGAAACCCAATATACTAGACTTGAGGACCAAGCTATATAACTTCCTAAACTATACAAGAGAGAATATTACAATATAACATAAATATGTAAATATATATTCCAATACTCCCCCTCAAGTTGGAGCATGAAGATCACAAATGCCCAATTTGGATGTTAGTCTCTCAAACGGAACACGTCCTAAAGCCTTTGTAAAAATATCAGCAATTTGATCCTCAGTACCAACATGAACCATTTTTAGTAAACCATCTTGAACAGCATCCCGAACAGCATGACAATCAGATTCAATATGTTTGGTGCGCTCATGAAACACCGGATTTGCCGAGATATGAATAGCAGCTTCACTGTCACAAAACAAATGAACCGGCTTCGGCGGAGGACATCCCAAATCAACAAACAGTTTCTGAAGCCACAAAACTTCCATTAATGCATTACGCATGGAACGATACTCAGCTTCTGCTGATGAGTGAGACACTCTGTCTTGCTTCTTTGTTTTCCAAGAAATAGGTGAACCGCCTAAAAACATGACAAAACCACTTAACGAACATCGTGTAAGAGGACAAGAGTTGTAGTCTGAATCACAATACGCTGTGAGAGTCAAATCTGAATCAGAACTTAATAGAATGCCTTGACCCGGAGTACCCTTCAGATACCGGACAACACGCATCGCAGCTTCCAAATGATCAACACGCGGAGCCTTCATAAACTGGGAAAGAAGGTGAACAGAGAAAGATAGTTCTGGACGCGTCGTAAGTAGATAAATAAGACGTCCGACCAAGCGTCTATAAACCTCCGGATTTGGAATAAAACCACTCTTACTCAAACCCAACTTATGATTTTCTTCCATTGGTATCGGTGATGGCTCACAACCAAGGAGACCAACTTCAGAGACAATATCGAGAACATACTTTCTTTGAGACATATATATACCCTCAGAGCTCCGAGCAATCTCAATCCCAAGAAAATGCTTCGCCTTACCCAAATCTTTCATGTGAAAGCAGCGACCCAAGTACTCTTTAAACCGCTGAATCATGTGAAAATGATTTCCACAAACCAACAAATCATCAACATATATAAGAACACGAATCTCAATACCATTCTTGGAGTAGGTAAAAAGAGAATAATCTTCATATGATTCAACAAAACCAAACTGTATCAACGCATTAGTAAGCTTAGCAAACCAGCAACGCGGAGCTTGTTTAAGCCCATACAAAGACTTATGTAGCTGACAAACTTTATTTGGAGCTGAATGACGAAAACCTACCGGAAGCTTCATATAAACATCTTCTTCAAGATCACCGTGTAGAAACGCATTGTGGACATCCATCTGATGAGCTTCCCAATTTTTAGCTGCAACAAGACGAAGTAAACTACGAACAGTAGTCATTTTCACAACCGGGGCAAAAGTCTCATTATAATCTTCACCTTCGACTTGACGATTACCACAAGCAACCAATCTGGCTTTGTAACATTCTAAGGAACCGTCGGCATGATATTTAATCTTGAATACCCACTTATTGTCGATAGCAACTTTGCCAGGAGGTAAATCAACAATGCTCCACGTACCACTGTCTTCCATTGCGGTAATCTCGGTACCACAAGCATTAGTCCAACGAGGATCTTGCATAGCTTGCTTAAATGAAGTTGGTTCAACCCCATCCATAACTGCTGCCAAAAACACTCGATGGGCAGGAGAAAAATTTTCGTCAGAGATATAGTTTGTGAGAGGGTATGGAGTATTTGTACCTTGAACCGTAGACGAAGAACCTGAGACGAAGTCGGGTGAATCGTGATGGGGTTCAGGAAGACGACGAGTGGAATAGGTGACATAGTCATGTAACCGAACAGACTGAAACTTTTGACGCCTTCCTCGACCTAACTCATCATCACCAGACGATGTCACAACAATATTATCAGTAGAAGCCACATCTTCTCGAACCGCAGGCGCGGGTTCATTTATTTCACTTGGCACAGCCACAGGAGAAACCCAAGAGGGAGAACTAGCATCAACGGGCGACGGAATAGTGTCACTCACCTCAGGTTGATCATGAACAACAAGTGTACTCCCCCTGTCATCATGCGTAGGGGCAACATGAACCAACCAATCATCATCAACAACATCACTAGTTAAAAATAAGTTTGGTGATTGATCATCTCCAGTTCGTAGAGCAAAAGGAAACTGATCTTCTTGAAAAATCACATCACGCGATACGTAAAACTCATTGGTGTCAAGATCATAAACTTTCCACCCCTTCTTACCGAAAGGGTAACCCACAAAAATACATTTGCGGCTCCGCTCACCGAATTTGTCCTTATCCCTATCACGCCTATGTGTATAACAAGATGCTCCAAATACTTTGATATGATCATAGGAAGGTTTTTCCCCATAGAGAAGCTCATACGGAGTCCTGTTTTGAAGAACCTTCGTAGGAGTGCGATTAATGAGGTATGTGGCTGCAAGAATTGCTTCTCCCCAAAACGAGACCGGGAGACTAGCTTGAAATAGGAGAGACCGAGCAACATTCAAAATGTGACGATGTTTCCGTTCTACCCGCCCATTTTGCTGCGGAGTAGCCACACATGACGTTTGATGAACAATACCTTTGCTCTTAAAATACTTTGTAAGGCAGATAAACTCAGTACCGTTGTCACTCCGGACCGTCCGGACGGGTTTATTAAACTGCCGTTCGAAATTGGCACAAAAATTCTCAAGAACTTGACGTACTTCTGATTTTTCTAGCAAAAGATGTGTCCACACCGCTCTAGAAAAATCATCAACGATAGTCAAAAAATATACAGCTCCACAAGAAGCTGAAACTCGATATGGACCCCAAACATCAACATGAATCAATGAAAAACATTCCTTTGCTTTATTATAACTGTCAGAAAATATTTCTCTTGTCTGCTTAGCTCTAAAACAAACGTCACAAGGACCAGAGCTAGCCAAATTTGAAACACCAGAACTTATAGGTAATGTAGATAAAACGGAAAACACAGGATGTCCTAGCCGTCGATGCCACAAAGTAGAATCACACCTTGCTTCAGCCTTGTTCACACGCACAACATTCACATCCGTAACAAAATAAACCCCATCACGTTCTTCCCCGGCTCCAATCAGAGTCTTCGAAAAACGGTCCTGCACAACACACAACAAATCAGTAAACAACACAATACCACCAGTTTGCTTTAACAGCTTCGAAACAGAAATCAATGAACAATTAAGATTTGGAACGTATAAAACGTTATGGAGAGTGATCCGTTCTGAAACACGAAACACCCCCATGCTGTTCGAAATTGTGTTACTCCCATCAGCAAAACCAACTGAACACACCGGAGTTGACGTGACATCGACTAGTAATTTAAGATTTCCGGTCATGTGGTGTGATGCTCCGGTATCAAGAATGAGTTCTTCATGTATCTTACCGGAAAACAACTTACCAGAAAGTTTGTCCGAACTAGAAATAGATTTCTCCGATGCCATCTTGCTTATCGCTTGCCACTGCTCGGGTGTGAAACTGGGATAAGCGGAGGCATGTGAACTTGTAGCATGCGCCACCGTCGCATAACCACGACCACGACCAGAAAAATTGTTGCCACGACCAGCTCCCCCTATCATCGAACCGCGACCACCACGACCACCACGACTTCCTTTGTTTCGATCGGACCACCAGTCAGGGTATCCAACAATCTCCCAACAAAAATCTTTTTCATGCCCTGATCTTCCACAGTGAGAACAGAGCAGCGAACGTTCTCTGTTTCTGTTATTCCCTTGAGAACCGGAACGAGTCGCAAAACTTGAAACCTCCACACCTTCGTTACCAATAGAAGTTACAACCGAAATTGGTTGTTTGGATTCTTGTTGAGCAACAAATCCTACCGCGTCATACTGCTGCTCTTTCTTCTTAGCAATTTGTCTCTGCTCCTCACGAACAGCCTTCGCATACGCCTGTGCCAAATCCGGCAGTGGTTCTGCATCAACAATTTGACAAATAATGTTGCCAAAACGAGATTCATCGAGTCCCATGACGAACTGATGAACCCTCTCCTCTTCACGATCCTTCGCAATCTTCGCAGCGGCACCACACGTACACACCGGCAGCTGACGATATCTTTGAAGTTCGTCCCACAGATTGACGAGACGTCCGTAGTAATCCATAACAGACTGTCCTTCTTGCTTGCATGATGCAAGTTGACACACAAGTTGGTGTATCCTAACCTTGTTTCCAACAGAGAAACGACTCTTCAAATTTTCCCACAAATCTGCTACATCATCAATAAAGGACACAGTAGATCTCACACGTGGAGTGATCGATGTGCGCAACCAGCCAACAACCATCGAATTCACACTTGTCCATGACTCCAGCTCAGAGGAAGTCTCACTTGGCTTACTGATTGATCCCTCAATAAAACCGATCTTCCTCTTGGCTCGCAGAGCATTGAGCATCTCCGTAGCCCACTCAGAATAATTATCTCCTGTCAACATGACGGAAGATATCATCGAGCCGGGGTTGTCCGCAGAGGACAAAGTATAAGGCGTGACTATGGTGGAGTCAGGGGCCTTAGAAACAATTCCTTTTTCTTCTGTCATCGTGACCGATCGAAGATAAGAACCAAACGAAACCAAAAAAACAGGGGACGAGAGATGAGAATAGAACTTCGAAACAAAACAGAACTTTGAAACAAAACAGAGCTTCGAAACAGAGACGAGAGAAACAAGAAACAAGAACACGAAACGAGAAAACTAGATTTAGGTGTTTGGCTCTGATACCATGTCGAACTTGAGATTGCAAGGTATTCAGAATATTTGTGTTATTGATATTGAACGAATACATCTCGTATATATACAATAGAAACCCAATATACTAGACTTGAGGACCAAGCTATATAACTTCCTAAACTATACAAGAGAGAATATTACAATATAACATAAATATGTAAATATATATTCCAATATGTATTCTTATGCATCACCAAAGACCTCAAGTCTAGCCTTGTGGTTTGGGATCCTTATTCTGGGCAAACAAGGTGGATCCAACCCAGAGATCGTTACCACGATTTGGACAAATACGCTCTTGGGCATGACGAGAAGAAGAAGTACAAAATCTTTAGATTTGTGGATTATTCTTACGCCTATAGGGTAGAGGAACGAATATGTGAGTTAGAACTCTATAGTTTTGAGTCTGATTCATGGAAGGTTGTTCTTACTGTCCCTCCTGAGTGGGAAATAGATTATTATCACCGTGGCGTTTCTCTTAAGGGTAATACTTACTGGCATGCTACTAATAAGGTCCAAAGAAAAGGCCGATACGATGTTTTCTTGATCTGTTTTGACTTTACAACAGAGAGATTTGGACCGCCCCTGCCTCTACCTTTTAACACTTGTTGTATGGATGATATCGTTACTCTCTCTAGTGCTGGGGAAGATCAGTTAGCGGTCTTGTTTCAGGACGGTTTGACATCGGCGATGGAGATTTGGGTGACGAGTAAGATTGAGCCTACAGAGGTCTCGTGGAACAAGTTGTTTTTAGCGGATTATAAGGGCCCAGTCATTGGTACCGACATTCTGACGACAAACGATAGGAGTTTCTTCATTGACGTCAAGAATAATGTTGCAGTTGTTTTGGATAGAGGTGCGTCTTCTTGCGCCCGCTACATTGCTTACATCATTGGGAACAATGAATACTTCGAAAAAGTGGATCTCGGCGAATCTGCAGACCCGAATTGTTGCCCACTCGTGGATCTCGGCGACCCGAATTGTTGCCCACTTGTCTGTTCTTATGTTCCAAGCACAGTGCAAATCAGGCAGCTCTAACCTGCTGATTATTATTAACTACTGTTTTCTTTCCTGACCATTGTTATCAGTTATCTGGAATCTCAACTCTCGTGTGGCTCTTCCAGTCAAATGCATCTTTGGGAGATTTCTCTAGCATTTACTAGATAGCTGAAAAGATAGAGAGAGAGAGAGCGAGAGAGAAAGCGAGAGAGAGAGAGAAATAACTCTGTTTGGACGTTGAAAACAAGAAAACTAATTTCAATGAAACTTGATTTGGATTCTACAAAGAAACCCCAATTAAAGCCACTTACACATACATTACATATTCCGTATCAACTCGAGACATTACACGATTCTCATAGAAACCACAAACACTTCACAACAACTACTAATCCACACCTCTTTTCAGTTTTTACTTCTGCATCAAAAAGACAAGAAGTTGATACAAAGAGATAAGGGGAGTGTTTTGGTGATTAGTCAATCTCTATCGATTTAAAAACACAAGTTTGGATCCTTCTTCGAACTTCATGTTCATGAAGAAACTTGTGTAGTCATAGTCGAATTTGAATTCATCATCGCCGGATCAGCATCGTATCCGTCGAAGTCATCGTCACAAACACGTGCTATTATGCCCAAATCTCTTATACAAGAGACAAACACCATTCTTTATTTTTTTTTATTTTTTTTTCACTTGGCCAACTGGCCGAACACCACCGTACGTGTTCCATAACAAGCGCACATTCATAGAGATAAGAAACCACTCAAGTTTCATTTTTTCTTTTTTCTTTTTAAAACCAAAGACACAACCAACCCAATATGCTCCCTTACATAAGGAAAAAGAAGAATAAAATAAATAAATAAAAAGTGAAACTTGCATAAGAAGCAAGTAACAATAGGTTTTTACTTTTTAGAACACCATATAAGCGGAAACAAACAAAACCCTAACCCATAAGAATAGATATCCATAGGATTGAAGAACACATAATGTGTTAATGGAAGAATTATATTAGACTCTCATAATTAGAATGTTACAACTTATGTTCTCTTATATACACAAGAGATTTCCTAAACTATGATAATGTAAATGTAAATAATATATTTAGATAAATGTAAATATTCCTAAGACTATATCTTCTAGATTCTTCTCAATATTCATAATTTACATATTCTTAGGTTTGTGGTTCTCCATATCCCAATATATTGCTTTGTTTAAAAACTTCGCCAAAGCAGCCTCCTGATATAATTCAGATCAGTCCGAGGAAATCAGTGGGTGGGGCTATAAAAGGGTTTAAGAGATTTCGAAGCCTTGACCCCTAAGGTTCAGCAATGGCGATGATAATGTCAGATCTTTTACTGGATTTGGTAGAGGAAGTGCTCATTAGGGTTCCGTTGACATCTCTAGGAGCAGTGCGATTGACTTGCAAAAAATGGAACCATGTATGCAAAGATGGGAGCTTTATAAAGAAGCATATCGGTGAAGCAAAGAAGAAGCTAGTGAATGAGTCTTAGATGATCACGATGATGGATCATAAGGTTTATCTGGTGACCGTCGATCTCCACAGCAATGTCGATCCATCTATTACGCTTAAAAGTAGACTTTTTAGACTAAAGGATAATAATGCAAATCAGGTTGATAATGTATCTACAGTCTTTCAGTGCGATGGTTTACTGTTATGCATCACCAAAGACCCCAACTCTAGGCTTGTGGTTTGGAATCCTTACTTTGGGCAAATAACGCGGATCCAACCCAGAAGTAGGTACCACAGATATGACAGTTACGCTCTTGGGTATGACGAGAAGAAGCACTACAAACTCTTCAGATATGTGGATCCTTGTTTCGGCATTAGTGCAGAGGCACGGATTTGTGAGTTTGAACTCTACAGTTTTGAGTCTAATTCATGGAAGGTTGTTGTTGATGTCAGTTCTTACTGCGGTATAGAGTTTACTGACAGTGGCTTGTCTGTAAAGGGCAATACTTACTGGTATGCTAAGCGTGACAGAGGAGAAGATGATGTTAATTTCTTGATCTGTTTTGATTTTACAACAGAGAGATTTGGACCGCGTCTGCCTCTGCCTTTTAACGCTTCTCCTTCTTCCAAAGATATTGTTACCCTCTCTAGTGTCGGGGAAGAACAGTTTGCGGTCATGTTTCAGGACGATGATACATTGAGGATGGAGATTTGGGTCACGAGTAAGGTTGAGCCTACAGAGGTTTTGTGGAACAAGTTGTTTTTAGCGGTTGATATGACACCATTCATTGGTTCTGAGTATATGACAAACGCTGGGAGTTTCTTCATTGACCTGAAGAAGAATGTTGCAGTTGTTTTTGAACGTGATTTGGCTTACACCCGCAGCATTGCTTACATCATTGGGAACGAAGGATACTTCAAAAAAGTGGATCTCGGCGAATATGTAAACCTGAATTGTTTCCCACTTATCTGTTCTTATGTTCCAAGCACAGTGCAAATCTAACCTGCTGATTATTATTACTAACTACTGTTTTCTTTTCCTGTCATCTTCGGTTGTATAAACCTGGCCATTGTTTATATCTGTTATCTGGAATCTCGACATGACCTCAACTTTCTATTTTCTTTAACTTTGTTTCATCCTTATCTTTCCAATTGAAAGCGAATCAAACATATTACCTGTAAACTCTCGTGTGGCTCTTCCAGTCAAATGCATCTTTGGCAGCTTTCTCTAGCAATACTAGATAGCTGAAAGATAGAGAGTAATAACTCTGTTTGAACGTTAAAAACAAGAAAAAAAAAACTAATTTCAACGAAACTTGATTTGGATTCAACAAAGAAACCCCAAGGCCACTTACACATACATTACATATTCCGTATCAACTCGAGACATTACACGATTCCCATAGAAACACAAACACTTCACAACAACTACTAATCCACACCTCTTTTCAGTTTTTTACTTCTGCATCAAAAAGACAAGCATTTGATACAAACAAACATGACCAATGGGCCAGTAGTTTCGCTACATCAGGAAGGCTTACTAAGCTTTCTTCTGTGAAGCTGCAGATCTAATGGCGGTTTTTGCAAGCGTTGAAGGCTTGAGAACACTCTTAGGGTTAATAGCCTTTCTGATTTTGAAAGCAGCCCAAGCTGTGCCAAACGCATATCCTGCTGCATCAAGCCCTTCGTTTGTCGCCTCAGCTGCTTTACCTCCATACCTACAATATTCATCAAACCAAAATTTTACACTTCTTATCTTAAAAATTATCCAAATAACCAAGAGTTCCAAATCTCGAATACTCAGATATTACTTACTTGTGATCAACGAGTTCGGTTGTGACAGTGGAAGAGGTTGACATTACATTCCTCCCAGCTACTTCAACAGCATCACATACCTTATCTATCAAAACATAACCAACAACAGTCTTAATTATCATATGAATATGGCCATATAAAGTCGGGTTAAGTACATTATATAATATAAAGATTAGTGGACTTACTGAATCCGTCAAGAGATGCAAGGATGACTTCTCCAGGAAGAAGGCTAAAGAATTTCTTTCCTACTTTGGTGTTAGCCACTGAACTTGTGAAGAATCCAGAAACTTTAAGGACTCCAGAGAGAATGCTGTTTGCCACATTCTCTGTCATTTTGGTCATCTGCTTCACTCTGCATAGGCAAAAAAACATAATGAGACACCAATACACATAACTATGAGCAGCAATAATGACATTTAACAAGACTATATGTCATGTTTGGAACACATATCGTCTCAGCTTTCCAATTACACTCATCCAGGACACTCAAATAACAAATCAAAACATACTATTTAAAGACAGTTCACACAAGTTTCTATCTATCTAGACATTTTCCTAAAAATAGAAATCACATTCCACCTACTATTTAGTACAAAAAATCACAATTTCAAATTTTGACACAAAGCATATCATACACACATACCTCCTGATTCTTTTCAAAGTGTCAGGATGAACTTCACTCTCTTTCTCAGCCTTTGACAACCTCCGTTTCATGAAACCATTACCCCAAATAAGCCTATCCATAGTCACATCACCACACCAAAGAATCCCTTTAATCAAATGACCAGAGCCAGTCGCAATCAGCTTCGCCGCCTTCCCACTGTAATCCTCAACATTGGGAGCTAACGTCGTCCAATACGCCGAACATTGCCTCTCCACAATCTCTTTCCTCTCTCCAGTAAGCTCAACCGGAGACGTCTCCCTCGCCACCGTCACATCTAAAACCTTCTCCCCTGCTTCTTTCGCTTCCTCTGAGACTTGCTGAACAGTGAAACAGCTGTAATCCTCCAAGATCTTCTCAAGATCAACAAGCAAATGCTCTTGACCTTTCGAAGCAATCGTGAGCCCGTAGTTCAACATCTCGTCGGAGTTCTTCTTACCTCCAACATCTCCGTCTTCTTCATCGCTGGTAGGTCGTAGCGTGAAGAAGTAATGAGACTCATCGACCTTGACCGAGTTCTCATCTTTAGTCAACGGCCATTGGATCTCATCGGCGACACTAGCGACCACAGCGACAACGTTATCTCCTTGCACGATACGGATGATCGAGAGATCTCCGCACGCGAGCTCGACGCTGTAAGATTTGTCGATCAGGTGGAGAATCGCGCCGGAGATTTTCAAAATCACTTCCTCCGTCGCAGCGGGAGGAGCTGAAACGGAGGAGGGATTAGTCTCTGGTTGCTCAGGGAAGAGATTACGAGCGAGATCGTTCATATCCAGAGAAGGATAGAGATTATTAGTGGAAGAGGATGAGGAGCTAGGGTTAAGAGGAGGAGCTTCGGGATTCGATGTGTCAACGGTGGGGTAAAGAGATGAAGCTTGCTTGTCGCCGGAGGAAGCCATTGTCGTCGGAGATTTTCAAAATCGGAGAAGATGATTAAAGAATGAATGAAGAAGACTTGGTGTTGGTTTAAGATATTTATTTGAAGAAGGAAGGAAAGAGACAGAGTTAAAGTATTTGTGTCTGTCAGTGATGGTGTCATGGTGAAGACGTGGAGGTTGCGCGTAAGTAACGCGTGTACCCGGTCTAAACCGAACGGTTCGGTTTATAACTTAACCTTGTCGACATCTTTTTCCCGCGCTGTTACACGGTTTAGTTTTCTGATGTCGGTCGAGTGTGACTCGAGTCCATTTGTCTCGGAAATTGCATTTTACTCATAAAGAGTGTACTGTTAGTAATTTTATATTTTTCGATTCGACAAAATAAATACTATCATTGTAGATTTAATTTTAGAAAAAAGATAGTGAGCTACACCAAGTATAACTGAATACATGACCACACATACCAACTTAAAAAATGTATAGCTAATTACACGAAATAAATGTATTGTATGGCCACATGTACCAACTATGTGATGGTATGTGCTCAATATTACGATCATTTTTATTCTGGTACACTGTTTGTCAGAATCCAGCGTTGACTAGATATATCCAGTGTTGACCAGCAAATTTTTTTTTTTAGTATTAGAAACAAAAGTATTAAAAAAATTTTGTTGAATCATTTATGGTTAAAAAAATATATCTATATCCAATATAAAGATATATTATATATGTTTAATGCATTCAATCTTTTTTTTTTTTTTTAACCAAACATAAAATTAAAAAAAGAACTCCAAGATTGGTGGCCCAAACTGGAGGATAGCAGTTTACAAAAGGTAGATTCTGAAAACAAAGATCTTGACGACCGAGCAAGGCAATCAGCCCTTGAGTTGAAGTCTCGTGGAATCCTATCGAAGGTGAAAGAAGGGTAAGAGGACCGAAGCGAAGAAAAATCCATTTTATCAACCATTCAATCTTATAATAGTTAGGCAATATACATTCAATCTTATAATAGTTAGGTTTTTTTTTAAAGTTCAAAACTTAAATAAAACTGAAAATAAATCATTAACAGTTTTTAAGATATTGAAACTTATATCTTTCTGAATACTAATTTAATTACTTTAGAATATTAAAGCATTTTAATTTGTTTGATGTATATTGTTTGTTTGTTGTATTTGCATCATTATTTTGTGAAATATTTTTAAATAATTATAATATTGTAATTGTGAGAAAATAAAATTTATTCATTTTATCAACCACATAAATTTAGTTTTACTAATCCACCGATGTGAAACATTAAAACACACATTGTTTTCTTCATAGATTGAGTAATATATATTCATTTTTAAAAATTCAAATCACAACATATGCAGCACAAATTATAAGGTTAGTTTCAAATTTGTACTTCTCAATTAATATAGTAGGATATGTGGTAAAATAAATGTTTTAATATCTGAAAAATATATTAATGATTTTTAATTTATTTAAAGTTAAGTTTTACAATTGAAAACAAAAAATTATAAGATTGATTGCATTAACAAATGTAAAATATATCTCTATAATGAATATAGATATTTTTAATGAATAAAAGGCCATAAATTATTCTATAAAATAGTTTTATATTTTTGTTTCTAATACTATAATAAAACTTAAAAAAAAAAATTTGTTGGTCAACATTGGTCAACGCCGGTCAAACATGGTCAACGCCGAATTTTGACAAACAATATACCGAAATAAAATGATCGTGATGTTGAGCACATGTCATCATATAGTTGGTATATGTGACCATGCAATACATTTACTTGGTGTAGCTGACAATCTAATATAATAAAGTAGGGTTACACCTCTAATAAGCTCTATCTATCTGCCACGTGGCACTTCTGAATTCTCTGTTTTTTTTAATAATGTTTTATCTCATGTTTAAGCCAATTGATATGTAAATCATTAATGGGCCACATAATTTTGTCGACTTCTCGAATAAAAACCGACGGAATCTATGACTTCCGACTTCTCCTCTTCCTCGCATCTCTCTCTTCCCCACCCCTTCCCCCCTTATCTGTTCAATTCTGCGAGATTTTGAATCAGCCGAGTCGAAGGGAATCTCGACATCTCCATTCTTTCACAGCTTGACATATGGCAACTATAAAACTGACACCTGTCCAAAAAACTTGTTCACCAAAATTTTAACTAAACTACCAATAAAACACATTTAATCAAATACATATAACTCACACTTTAAACATAAAACTAAAAAAATATATTTTCAATTAATCCACAAATAAGTCATTTAATCTTACACTTTAAAATTAAACTTTCTTATATAATAAAGTAGGATACCTCCTAAAACTTTCTTCCACAACTACTGTAAAACTAACACTTGTCCAAAAAACTTATTCACCAAAAATTTAGGAGGTATAGATTGTATGCACTGGGAGTGGAAGAATTGTCCAACTGCATGGAAAGGACAATATTCACGTGGGTCTGGAAAACCGACAATCGTACTAGAAGCTGTGGCATCTCAAGATTTATGGATTTGGCACGCATTTTTCGGACCACCAGGTACGTTAAATGATATCAATGTTTTGGACCGCTCACCGGTGTTTGATGATATCCTAGAGGGCCGAGCTCCGAGAGTTACATACATTGTCAATGGACGGCAATACAAAATGGCTTACTACCTCACTGACGGTATCTATCCCAAATGGGCAACTTTCATCCAATCCATTACACTTCCACGTGGTCGAAAAGCAAAACTTTTTGCTCAATATCAAGAAGCATGCCGGAAAGATGTAGAGCGTGCATTTGGAGTCTTGCAAGCTCGATTTGCAATCGTGAAGAATCCCGCACTTTTTTGGGATAAAAGAAAAATAGGGAAAATAATGAGAGCATGTATCATATTGCATAACATGATAGTCGAAGACGAACGACATGACTACAATTTCTACGAACCATCAGAGTTCTATCACGGAGAAGGAAGCGAAACTTCTCATGTCGATTTAGCGTATTCTACAGATATGGCAACAAATCTAAATAACATGATGGGCAATCGAAATGACGTTCAAGATACAGAAATGCATGATCGTTTGAAAAAAGACTTAATTGAGCATATCTGGCAAAAATTTGGTACAACCCAACAATAAATCTTATTCTAAACTTTGTAAAATATGTTTAATATTTTTAATTTTGTATCTTATGTTTAATATTCCAAATTTTGTAAAATACGTTCAATATTCTGAATTATGTAAAATTTTATTGTTTTCTGTTTAATATAATATAAATAATATAAATAGTTTTTATACATGATAGATTAGTAAACTTTGATAATTAATTAACAAAAATTTTAAAAAATATATTATTTAAATAAAGAGTAACCTTCATTGGGTTACTCTAGTGGAGGAATGATTTTGGTTAAATTCTAAGTAGGTTACTTTACTTATTTTACTATTAATTATATAATTAATTAACCAAAGAGTAACCCTCTCAAGTTACTCTCAAGTTACTGGAGTAATGATGCTCTAATCTCTTCAGGTAACGTTAAAGTTCTTCTTCTTCTTCTTTGTTCTCTGTTTTTGTGAGTTCTTCTTATTGGTTAATGGGTTTGTTTTATTTAGTGATAATTCAGACAAAGAGACAAGCTTGGTCGTGTTCAAGAAACAGAACACAAGCGATTCCTCTGTTTACGGAGATCATCAAGATCAAAACCAAATTGGTGGAACACAAGAAGACGATGATGAGATGGAAACCTCTCTGGTTTCGATTAGCAAGAGATGCGAGTTTTATTCCGACAAGAAAAGCATCGTTGGCTTTGTAGAAGAACCTAAAGC
>NC_025699.1:26706757-26724827 GCF_000633955.1 Camelina sativa
TATCAAGAAGCATGCCGGAAAGATGTAGAGCGTGCATTTGGAGTCTTGCAAGCTCGATTTGCAATCGTGAAGAATCCCGCACTTTTTTGGGATAAAAGAAAAATAGGGAAAATAATGAGAGCATGTATCATATTGCATAACATGATAGTCGAAGACGAACGACATGACTACAATTTCTACGAACCATCAGAGTTCTATCACGGAGAAGGAAGCGAAACTTCTCATGTCGATTTAGCGTATTCTACAGATATGGCAACAAATCTAAATAACATGATGGGCAATCGAAATGACGTTCAAGATACAGAAATGCATGATCGTTTGAAAAAAGACTTGATTAAACATATCTGGCAAAAATTTGGTACAACCCAACAATAAATCTTATTCCGAATTTTGTAAAATATGATTAATATTTTTAATTTTGTATCTTATGTTTAATATTCCGAATTTTGTAAATATGTTTAATATTCCGAATTCTGTAAAATTTTATTGTTTTCTGTTTAATGTAATATAAATATTTTTTTTATACATGATAGATTAGTAAAATTTGATAATTAATTAACAAAAAATTTTAAAAAAAATTTATTTAAATGAAGAGTAACCTTCATTGGGTTACTCTAGTGGAGGGATGATTTTAGTTAAGTTCTAAGTGGGTTACTTTACTTATTTTAGTATTAATTATATAATTAATTAATCCTTGAGTAACCCTCTCAAGTTACTGGAGTAATGATGCTCTGAGATACTTCTTCTCTTTCTTTTTTTGTAAAACTTTTTTTTTTTTTTTAGATACTTCTTCTCTTATTATAACTCATTGTGTTATCTTTCATTATATCAAAATTTATTATATAGGCTTTTTATCTTTCAATTTTGATTTGTGCTATCATCTTCATCAACGCAGGTGTTAAAGCAAATGGAGCCATGGTGTGAACTTAAAGATAAAGTGGTTCTTGTGACAGGAGCTTCCTCTGGTATAGGAAGAGAGATATGTCTTGATCTAAGCAAAGCTGGCTGTAAGATTATCGCAGCAGCTCGTCGTGTCGACCGTCTCGAATCTCTCTGCGTTGAAATCAACAGCTTCAATACAACCTGAATCCAAGCTGCAGCTCTTGAGCTAGACGTTTCATCTGACGCAGCCACCATTCAAAAAGCGGTTAAGAAAGCTTGGGATATCTTTGGGAAGATCGATGCGTTGATCAACAATGCCGGGTTTAGAGGCAATGTCAAATCGAGTTTGGATTTGTCAGAAGACGAGTGGGACAAAGTCTTCAAGACAAACTTAACCGGAACTTGGTTAGTCTCCAAATACGTATGCATGTCAATGCGCGACGCTAAACATGGTGGTTCGGTGATAAGCATCTCATCAATCTCTGGACTCCACCGCGGTATTGTGCCTGGTGGAGTGGCGTACGCTTGTTCTAAAGGTGGTGTAGACACCATGACAAGGATGATGGCTCTTGAGTTAGGTGTTTACAAGATCAGAGTGAACTCGATTGCACCGGGGGTTTTCAAGTCAGAGATCACACAAGGTCTAATGGAAAAAGAATGGCTCAGGACCGTGACCGAGCGGACTGTTCCGTTAAAGGTGCAACAAACCGTGGATCCGGGGATTACTTCTCTCGTTCGCTATCTCATTCATGACTCTTCTCAATATATATCAGGGAATACATACATTGTCGAATCTGGAGGTTCATTGCCTGGTCTGCCAATTTTCTCATCTCTCTAAAAATCTGAAACCCAAATATTATGTGTTTTATTTAATGCGATAATAAGTGAATACATACATATTCACATTTACTTCTTCTTTTTTTAAAACAGTATAACATTAACATGGTTAGATTTGAATAATCTGAATCAGAGCTCATCGTATTTGAGTTCCTTGTGTTCCACTTTAACTGGAAATCTCTTATTGACCCAAGCAATGTAACCACCGTCCATGTTTTTTACAGTCTTGAAGCCCTGTTACATGATACAAAGAAATAACGTTTATAGAGAGACCTAGATCCTCTGTTTTTATTCACGTCACAAGTAAAAAAAAGGTCAAGAAGGTACGTTAAGATCTTGAATATTTTGGTACTTACGGAAGAAACAAGAACTTTGGTAGCATACAATGATCTAACTCCAGATTTACAACCCTGCAAAAGAAGATCAAAACAACAGATTCAAGTACCAGAACCAGTGGATTGAGTAAAAAATTATGCTTCCATATGATCAGGACAAGACTCGGTTTATTACCACGACGAGATGATCGGTTTGGTTGCAGAAAGATGAGACATGTTCCAAGAAATTAGGGTTAATATCTTGACCTTGTGGAGTATATAACCAGTAAGGAACATTGAAGACTTTCTCCGAATCAACATGGCCTTTTTCAAATTCTTCAACAGTTCTGTTTCAAACAGCTCTCACACTTCAGAAAAATATCGAACAAACAATAGAGACGTGACTGAATCTGAACGGATTAAATTTTTTTACCTGACATCAAGAAAAGTGTAGCCAGAATGAATAAGTTTATAGGCTTGGCTCACATCGATAGTAATATTAGCTTCTGGTTCTGAGCTTGATGAAGTCGTGCGACAAAGATGAATAGAAACAATGAAAAGAAGAAGAAATGATCTTATAACGTGTAAAGAAACCATTTTAATTGCTGATTTATTGTTTCGGAGAGATAGAACAAGAATCAGTTAAATTTGTACAAGAATCAGTTTCGGAGAAATGATCTTATTCATGTTTAAATCAAGGTGCAATTAAAGCCGCCGTTGGATTCTAGTACTCTGTTTTCTTTTTGGCGGCAGAGGTGTATACCGCCGTTGGATTCATTACCTGTTGTATTACATTTTGTTTTGTTTAATCCTTAAATGGGGATTATTTGACTCGGATCACTTTTGTGAATTTTTTTTATAAACAATGTTCTTTAGGATTTGGTTGACCAAACCACTCGTATATATTGAATCTCATTGACAAAGAAAGGGAAAATAAATTTATTTTAAAATCAATATATATGCATATATGCAAAAAATAATATTTAGTAATTACTTGTTTACTTGCAAAAAGATAAAGAAAAATGATATTTTTGCAAATGTCTCTTAAATTTTTATTTAAACTATTTTTATAATTAATAACTCAATAATGTAGATTTTTATGCTGTAAATATATAACTAATATTCCAAAATAATGATGCAAAGAAATTGTAGATTTTGTAAGTTTAAGAAAGATAATTGGTTTAATCAATTTATGTTATTCCATTAGGTTGTCTACCCTTATATGTTGACTAGACCTTATCTCTATGAGATTTACATCTATCTCATTAACAATATCCTACAATATTTGTATCTATCTTAACATATTTGGTGAATGAAAAAAATTAAAAAAAACTCTTTCATGTTTTAAAATCGTACAAAGAAAACACTAGCTAATTTTGTCTCTCAAACAAATGTGGATTCAAGAGCATTGTCTTAGTATGAGATGATCTTGTAGATATTTTGCACACAAATAAAAGAAAGATCTTGCATAAAATTCTTGATTAGTGGACATTAATTTCAGTTCACTACCCCTAAAGTTTTTATTAAGTGTTGATTAGTGAACATTAGGCCATGAATGTTTGAGAGATTTTAGGTAGTTTTTAGATTATAGATTTTAGGTTTTAAATTTTAGATTTCTGTTTTTGATTTTTGGATTTTGCAAAATAAAATTGAAAACAAATTAAAAACTAAAAATTTGTTTCTTAGAGGAACCATTGAAGTGGGATTTTGGATTTTGTTAAGAAATTAGTAAAATCTTTAAGAATCTAGATTCCCTATTTTTTTAGGGAAACCACTTTTTATAAAATCTTGAATGGTTAAAAAATTCATTTTTGGAAAATCTAAAACCAAAAACCATTTGAAAAAAGCACATCCATCCAAGGCCTAGTCTTCTCTCCTAAGAATGATAGGTAAGTAAAAACTAATTGTTATTGTACTTAATAAAGACTTCTTTCTTTTTGGTAGATTTCATTCAGGTACGAATTTACAAAATTGAAAAATACTCTCTTTTAATTTTGTTTTCGAAACGTACAGTAGTTCAAGTAATATACTAAAAATATCATCATTGATGATAATAACTTATATTCTCAGTGATAATAATTATTTCAAGAACAACCAAATATTCTCAGTGATAATAACTATTTCAAGAACAACCAAATATTCTCGGTGAAGTGCTTAAACCAAAAAAAGTTTAGCATCCCAGTTAGCTTTCACACTTTAGTATTTTTCCAAAAAAAATCAAAAAGTTTTATGTTTTCATACTTTAAACACTAACCTCTTCCCGTCAGGGCTTAACTTGAGTTCGGTCCTCTCTGCAACAGTGGTTTAAGGTATGTGTGACTAGCTTATGACTATATTGCATAGCAGAACATGTAGTTGTTAAATAACCGCTAATTTAGCGATTAAGATGTGAAATTGTAATCGGTAAAAGTCGCCAGGAAGTCTTCTATCAGTCGTTATTTAAGAAAATCAAAATTTAACACCAAACTCCATAACCTAAATCATAAACTTTAAAGTTTAAATCTTGAACATTCAATTCTTAATTTTAAAAATTAATTCGTAATCCAAAAAACTAAAACATAATCATTTTTATGTATACATAAAACCAAGCTTTAATGCTTATAAGAAAATCTAATTTTCCAAAACTTATCCCCAAATCTCAAATCTCAATCCTAAACCCTATACCCCAAACCCTTAACCAAACTCCAAAACCTAAATCATCAAATACAAATCTTGAAGTTTAAATTCTTAATAGTTTATAATGAATTCATAAACAATAACAATTAATGGGGTGTTTGTGTAAAATATCTCACATCGGAAAAATGTGAAAATATTTAAGTAATATATAAAGGATTAGGACATCTTTACTCATTGCCAATTGGTTTTGATTTGAAAGCTCACGGTAAAGTCTGATTTTAATATGATATAATTTAACATGGTATCAAAAACTATACATGCTGACCCATTAATTAGTCTGGCCCAGATAGAAGCTCGATCACGCTATTAATTGATGGTCCAAAAGAAGACTCAATTCTATCGAGATAGCTAAAAAAAAGAGTATTCTCCGGAATCAGCTTGGATATAAATTTTTCATACATAACAACACACCACACCAACAATTCTGAGTTCTAAATTCTAATGGTCATATATACTCATATGTATAAACATGTTCTTTGACCCTTTTTGTTTTGGCTAAAGAAATCCTCATTTGTATGTGCCTCGCTCTCTCTGCTCTTAAACTTACATTATCTTTTTGGACATGAATACATCGAAAAAAAAAAAGTACTAGAACGAACGAGAAAAAGAAAAGAAAAGGTCGGTGCCGTATTGATATCACCAAAGTGCACTCCCCCACCCAAGAAACCGCAACAGCCAAAACGCGCAATGATAACGTAACTGATGCTGTACCGGACGCGTCGGAAAGGCTAACTGCCATCGGTTGCATACTCGGTGATGCACGCTTCTTCACTCTAAAAACATACGTAGCAAATGATTTGCAATTTACTAATCATGAATTAAATATTTTTAAGTTAAAGTTTGAGTTGCAATGTATTATGGTTAGTTGATTTATAGTTCTCATTTTGAGTTTTTATATCCTTTTATAAAATTGCTAACTCAAAAAGATAATGGAAAATTTCGTGTGTGTTGTAAAACACTTAGTGGACTCTATCTGACCGGCCCGTCTATTAGCTCTATAGTTACGGTCCATTGTACTAAGGCCCATTCGGCCATGTCCTTAGTTATGTCGGTTTGTACTTAGTCTCTTATGAGACTCTATATATATGTTGTAACCTCGAGTTTGATCATTAATAAGACAAGAGATTTCGTTCCCTAAATCCTCTAATTTACAACACGTTATCAGCACGATAGCCTCTAAGGCCAGCTGAGAAAACCCTAACCACAAAACCCTAAAGCCGCCGCCCACAAAACCCTAAAACCGCCTTTGATCTTCTTCCTTCTTCGAGACTCATCTTCTTTGTCTCGGAGATCTCTTGTTGATTCACGAGCATACTTAGCTCGTGATCAAGTTCTATTCAAAACCCGATCGAGGTTCGTTGGTTCGCGGTTCGGGGGTGAGTTCGCGAGAAGCTGATCGAGAGAATCTGTTCGCGGTTCCGGGAAGCATCCGAGAACGGTCCGAGAGCAGTACGTGATCCGGACGAGAGCAGTACGTGATCCGGACGAGAGCAGTACGTGGTCCGAGGTTCATGATCAGAAATCAAAGGTAAATCTGAGGTCTTTAGCTCCCAGATCATATCCAGTCAGACCCTAATTGGTGAAAGGTAAACAAGATCAAAACTCTCTTAGAACCATATAATCGAATCTGGAACTAAAGCTATAAGAACCCTAAAATATCCAAGTAAACAACAAACAAACTTAAGATCTATAATCCTGTAAAACTTAAAAACTGATTCGCATAGGATTGATAGATTGCTTGTTAAATTGCACCAAAAGATATCAAGTTTAATTTGGTTTGATTGCTTGATTGATTGTTGCATAAGAACCTAGAACTAATTTAGATTCATAAGGATCAAATTAAAACAGATTGTTCTAGGAAATTAAAACTTGGATCATTCATGCATAGCAATTAAAATCGGACCATGTATAGGTTGTTTAAAAATCGGCTGCATGAATTAATCTTAGGATTCCTTAAGCTAAAACTTTAGCATAGATTTCCTGTAATTTTCGGCCATGAAAGCCATAGAACTCGAGCATGAACTTGTCTAGGATCAATTAGGATAATTTCCAAAACCTTGAATCATTATCCTAAACTTTAAGTAAAATTTACTTTAATATTCTAAGAGTATATCCGATTAAAATAAAAACTTTGTTAAGTTTCTATAAATTAAAACATAAAATCGGAAATTAAAATATTGGTTAGGATAAGTTCCTAATTAATTATGGTAATTATCTAAAACTCTTAAGAAAATAATTACTAAATCCTAGACTGAATAGGAAAACATAGAAAAGGAAATCCTATCTAGAAATAAGGAAATTGTTGCATGCATTATCTATTTGATTTTGTTGTCCTTGCATGCATAAATATAAGCCACGAAAATATGAGTAAGGCAAGGCATGTTTCGGTCTTAAATACCGCATGGCCTAAGGCATGGTTCGGTCTCAAATACCGCATGACCTGAATTAATATTTGTGGCATGGTTCGGTCTCAAATACCGCATAGCCTAGACTAAAAACAGTTCCATGGTTTGGTCTTAAATACCACATGGCATGATCCAAATTAATTACATGGTTTGGTCTTAAAAACCACATGATATAATCGGGTGCATGTTCTGTATTAACCTAAAAAATCAAAGGACCTATGTGAGTGTATTAAGGATGATAATGATTGCACTTAGAAAAATATATATAAGGTGATTATGCATATGCACACCTTGTTGAGAGTCTCAAGAATCAGTACCTCACCATAGAAAATCCTATTGACCTTTGGACAGAGTTGAAAAACAAATATGGACACCAACAGATGGTGCTCCTACCAAAGGCTCAATTCGATTAGAAAACCCTAAGGATCCAGGACTTCAAATCCTTGGATGAGTATAACTCAGAGCTTTTAAGATTGTCTCTATCCTAAGGTGGTGTGGTACTGAGATTACTAAGGATTTGCTAGAGAAGACATTCTCGGCTTATCACACTAAGGGGTTTAAGACCTATGCAGACCTCATCTCTTGTTTACTGCTTGCTGAGCAAAACAATGAGCAATTATAAATGAAAAAGTGCAATGAAGCTCACAAGGTTAACATTACAAAGAAAAAAATCCTCATGAGCCTAAAGAGCCTAATGAGACCAACTACGTCCACAGAGAAAGACACTACGGCCGCGGCCGTGGTGGCAGAGGACGTGGTGGTCGAGTAGGCCAGGCTAGCCGAGGAGGCCGTGGACATGTTGGTCCAGGTCGTGTGGACTTACCAAGGAAATAATTATGGTGGTCAAGGCCATAGAAACCGATTAGGCTTCGGCCTTGGTTGGTGTAGAGGCCGCGGGTTATCTAAACCCGCAACATAAGACCAAGTCCACTTGTAATAATAATTATGGTATAGAAAACCATTAGATAAAAACATGCAGAACTCCTAAAGCACCTTGTTGATCTCTACTAAGAGAATTTGAAATAAAGAAAATAAATCCAGAAATCTAACCTGGTTCATCTCGATGGTGAAGGAAATTTCAACCATGAGAATGATGACTAAATTGGATTATGAGATTTGTAATTGCCTAAAGAAAAATATTTAAACTCATGTGGTGTATTAACTTAGTTTCTATGCTTTGAATTTGATTGAATTACTATTTCCTTCATTATATATTTGCAAGTTTAAAACATAAAATTATTGTCCTATTTATAGAAATGGCCAAGGACATATAATAAAAAGTGCCAATGTTAGTACAATTGCGGGTATAGCAATTTTATGTGAAGGCTACGGCCAGGCTCACATTTTGTTGCCTAAGGGTACACATATTGAGATAAGTGATGCCTTATACTCACCCAGCTCTAAGAGAAACTTATTGAGCTTTAAAGATATAAGATCAAATGGTTATCATATTGAAACCAAGGGTGAAGGATCTAAAGAGTTCCTCTACATTACAGAAAATGTGAAAGGACAAAAGAAGATCCTAGAGACTATACCTGCACTAGCCTCTGGTTTATACCATGCTAAGATTAACATGATAGAAGCTAACTTGGCAAAGCAAAGAAAGAAAATGTTCAACGAATAATTCACTATGGCATGACCGGCTTGGCCGGCCGGGTTGGAACATGATGCGTAAACTAATTAAGAGTTCGAAAGGGCACATCCTCAAAGAAAGAAAAGTTTTCCCTAAAATCTCACTTGTGTAGCATGTGCACAAGGGAAACTTATTATAAGACCATCACAAGTAAAAGTCAGCAAAGAAATTTTCTGGAAAGGATACAAGGTGACATATGTGGGCCAATACACCCACCTAGTGGGATATTCCGATATTTCATGGTGATGATAGATGCATCAACCAGATGGTCCCACGTATGCTTGTTATCCACGAGAAACTTAGCATTTGCTAGGCTCTTAGCTCAAATCATTCGATTAAGAGCACATTTTCCGGACTTTCCACTTAAGACTTTACATCCCAAGCGTTTAATGATTTCTGTATGTCCATGGGGGTGAGTGTGGAACATCCCGTGGTACATGTTCATACACAAAACGGATTAGCTGAATCCTTCAGTAAACAAATACAATTAATAGCTCGACCATTGTTAATGCGTGAGAAGCTTTTAGTGTCGGCTTGGGGACACACGGTCTTACATGCATCAGAACTTATACGCATCAGGCCATCTAGTGAGAATATATATTCCCAACGGGTCATTAGCCAGACATATCCCATCTAAATCAATATTCGGGTGTGCCGTTTATATTGCATCCATTAAGATGGGATCTCAAAGGAAAATGGGAATATACGTTGATATGAGTCTCCCACTATTATAAAGTATCTTGAGCCAACCACATGTGATTTATTTGTGGCCAGATACGCGGACTGTAAGTTTACAGAATCCGAATTCCCTATGTAGGGTGGAGAGACTAACAAGCTGGTCAAGGAAAATATTATGGAATCAAACATCCTTAAATTGGCAAGATCCTCGGACTCTAGCATGTGATGCAGAGTTCCAAAGAATTATATATATGCGAAAGCTAGCTAATAAATTGCCAGATTCCATTTGACCCAAAGAGAGTAATAAAATCGTACATACCAGCTTGTAATGCACCAGTACGTATTGATGTTCACAAGGAACACAATAAACAAGTTGCTACAGAAAGGTTCCAAAGATAGAATCCTCGGAAAAGTAAAAGAGGTGCATATCAGACCGAGGCTAAGGGAATTATAGAGAAGCCAGACATTGTCATAGAAACTCCTAAGGTACCAAAAATGAGGTTTGGGACGCTAAACCTCAAGGACCTAAAGGTATTGACAACAATGAGATCTCAATAAACTATATCATGTCTGGAATATAATGGAACTGCAAAGATGTCGACATTAAATGAAATATTATGCATACAAGGTAGCACTTGAGACAAATGAGGATCTAGAGCCCACGTCTATATTAGAGTGCACTCAAAGCAAAGAAGCTATTTACGTGGAGCTTAACTCTTACAAGAAGAGTAGTGTGTTTGGTCCGACCTTAAGGATAACACCTGAATTTAAAGCCAGTTGGACACAAATGGGTCTTTGTACGAAAGAGAAATGAGAGTAATGAAATCGTGAGATATAAACACGGCTTGTAGCACAAGGACTCTCTCAAAGACCTGGCAAAGATTATGAGGAGACATACTCCCTTGTGATGGATGCAACGACTTTTAGATATCTAATAAGTCTGGCTGTAATTTGTGGTTAATGGATGTTAAAACCACATACTTATATGGTCCACTGGAAAATAAAAGATTACCAGAGGATATAGAGCTCAATTATAAGAGTGGTTCTCGAGAAAATACTGCATAAGGCTAGACAAATCCCTTACTGGACTGAAACAAAATGGGTGTATATGGTACAATAGATTCAGTAAGTACCAAGCCAAAGAGGACTATAAAATGATCCCATCAGTCCATGTATTTATAAAGAAGTTTGCAAACAAAGGATTTGTAATCATAGCAGTATATGCGGATAATTTGAATATCCTAAGAACCTCTGGGAAATCACCCAAACAGTAGAATATCTCAAGAGAGAATTCAAAAATGAAAGACCTAGGCAAGAAGAAGAAGAAAAAATTTCTGTTTGGGATTACAACTTGAGTACATTGATGATGAAAACCTTGTGCATCAAATGGCATATACAGAAAAGGTACTCAAGAGTTTTAATATGGAGCAAGCTCACTCATTGACTAGCCCAATGGTTGTGAGAAGTGTAGAAGTGGATAAAAGATCCATTTGCTCCTAAGAAGGACAATAAAGAAGTTATTGGTCCTAATATGCCATACCTCAGTGCTATAGGAGTGTTAACATTCTTGGCTAGCCACACTAGACCAAAGATAAGTTTGCCGTGAACCTCCAAGCAAGAATTAGTTCTTGATAGACCCAAAGGCACTGGAGTGAAATTGAGTATTAATTACGTTACCTACAAGGAACATTTAAATTTGGGTTTATATTATACTAACTATAACAAAGAGTGTTTTAGTTGGTTTTGCTGATGCAGGTTATAACGAAGAAAGTTTAGTGTGCTAATAGTACTATATGAGGACGAATCAGCAACCATACTCTATGAAGACAATACAGCCTGCATCGCACAACTCAAAGAAGGTTACATCAAGGGAGATCGGACGAAGCACATCCTGCCGAAGTTCTTCTACACAAGGCCGGAGAAGTTCAAGTGGTGCAAGTTCAATCATGTGACAACTCAGCCGATCTCTTCACCAAATCTCTACCGACTACAACATTCAAGAAGCTCACGCACCAGATTGGAATGCGGAGACTTAAGGACTTAGAGTGATGTTTGGAACAGGGGGAGCAATGTGTGCTGTACTCTTTTTCCTTCACCAAGGTTTTGTCCCAATGGGTTTTCCTGGTAAGGTTTTAATGAGGCAGCATCCCCTAAGCACATTGCAGCGATCCCGTCCAAGCATAGGCACGGTCATCTCGTCCAAGGGGGAGTGTTGTAAAACACTTAGTGGACTCTATCTGACCGGCCCGTCTATTAGCTCTATAGTTACGGCCCATTGTACTAAGGCCCATTCGGCCATGTCCTTAGTTATGTCGGTTTGTACTTAGTCTCTTATGGGACTCTATATATATGTTGTAACCTCGAGTTTGATCATTAATAAGACAAGAGATTTCGTTCCCTAAATCCTCTAATTTACAACAGTGTGTTAATTAAAGCCTTTTTGTTAATTGATTATTAAAAAACAAACCCGTTGCATAATATTCGTAAATTATTCAGAAACAACCGAAAGAAATAATATCAACTTTGAATTTAATGTAAATCACACGAAAAATAAAACAAACACCAATTTCCCTAAGATTAACATAGTAAAAAAATTCACTTCCTTATTTGAAAATTCAAAAAGTGAGGACGAAATTCACTTCCGATTTAATTTCCTTATTTCGGAAATTTAATAACAAAAATATTAAATTGAAGAAGGTGAAGGACAAAAAGTGATGACGTAATCAGCACCGGAGCAAGTAAAGGTGCTTGTACCGTCGTCGTAAGCGTAACTATAAGCCGTCGGACAAGCATTCTTAAAAAAAACAGCGTACTCGCTAGGCTTACACGTGTCCGGCGTTCCAAACGCGCCGCTACAGCAAAACTCCGGCGTTCCAAACGCCTCACAAGCGCTCTTGCACGCCACACCTGTCGTTCCAACTGCTTCAACCGTTACCTTAAGCTGCTCCGGACACACACCGTTGAGATCCGCCGCGCAGCCTGCGGCGTTGCACTTACCGACTCCGATGGCTCCGCCGTTAGGGACGATTGTCATTGGTAAGTTGTAACCGTCCACGAGGCTGACGTCGTAGAAATCGAGATTTTCGGCGCCGTTGAGTGTGAATTCGGCTAACGTAGCTGGAGGGATTGCTCCGGCGCCGGAACACTCGATTTGGGACGAGGCGCAGTCGCCGGTGACGCAAGTGAATCTCCCAGTGGTTTCGTTTTGGTTGCAGAGTGTGCGTCCCCATATGCGGCCGGACCAAGCGGCGGGTATGGAGATGAGTCGTGACTCGGAAGAGCTGAGTTGGAAACCGGTGGTAGGTAATGGAGCGGTGCCGACGCCAGAGAGAAGTCCCGGCCAGACGGTGTAGTTGCACTGGTTAACGATGGTGAAAGTGGTGGAGGAACCAGCATTGATGAGAAACAGGATCACAAGGAGAAAGGAAGAGACTTTAGCCAAACCCATTGTTCCGGTGAGATGTTTGTATTGTAAGATCTAAGGAGAAGTTGGAGATTATATACATAAGAGAATTTGGGGATTTGTGTAATGGAAAGTTCCATAAAAATATATTGGATATATTTGTACTACTATATGATGAGTCGGCGGCACATTGCAGGTTCATTGATTATTTCCTTTATTCCAGCATTAAAACAAATAATAGAAACTGCGAATATAGTTTTTATTTAATTTCCCTTTCTTACAATTTTACATTTTCGTTTTCATGCTATTTGTTGATGATCTTGCTAAATTAAAAACTAGAAATTTAGATAAGGTTTAGAGGAAGAAAAAGGTCTCTTTTGTTTGTTCAGGAAAAAAGTTATGTTTCAGTTTCACTTTTTGATTGTGTAGGTTAATTGTATGGGAGGTGTTGGGGTTGGGTCAACGACAATTGAAGCTTGTCTTTGGGTATGTTTAGCCCTGGGCATAAAAACCGGATCCAGAGAACCGAATATCCATGGGTAGTCCGACTGAGATCCGTTCGGTTATTTAGTAGTATTCAGAACTGGACCAAACCTCATTCAAGACGAACAACTACCAGGGATATTGTGCAAATGTATGTCACCAGAAAAGCTTTAATGAAGAATGTATTTCAGAAGACTAAGCAGAGGGTTTCTTTGACCACTGACATCTGGACTGCTCCTACAACAAGAGCAAGCTATATGGTGATTACAGCTCACTTCATTGATGCATCTTGGAGATTAAGGAAGCTTATCATTGGGTTTAAGAACATCCTTGACCACAAAGGATCAAGCATTTGTACCATTTTATTGAACTGTATGGCCGATTGGGGTATTGAGAAGGTGTTCACCATAACAGTGGACAATGCAACGGCCAACACATCAGCTTTAAGAAGATTCGCAGAGAGATTTCAGGACATGGGGAATGAAGCTTTGGTTCTAGGTGGCGAGTTGTTGCATATAAGGTGTGCAGCTCATATCATTAATTTGATTGTCAAAGAGGGGTTGCATGAAGTGCAGAGGAGTGTGGTTGCTATCAGAAATGGTGTCCAATATGTGAGATCATCTACTAACAGAATGATTTCTTTTGAGCAAAGGGTTGAGGTTGATAAGAATGTGACACGAGGTAGCTTGTCTTTGGATTGCAAAACAAGGTGGAACTCAACTTATTTGATGTTAACAAGAGCTCTCAAGTACAGAAAAGCATTTGATAGGATGGAGGCAGAAGACAAGTTGTACAACGACTATTTTCTCGAAATAGTGGATAAAGAGGGAAATCAAAGGGTTGGACCTGTCACCACAACTGACTGGGATGCGATAGATAGAATGGTGCAGTTTCTTCACATCTTTTATCACTCAACATTGGTCGTTTCTGCATCTACTTCTTTGAGTTCTCATAAGTGTTATGCTGAGATATTTACCATAGAGAAGAACTTGATCAGACTTAGTAATAGTCGAGATTTGGAGTTGCAGACAAAGGCAGAAGCTATGAAAGCTAAATTTGATAAGTACTGGGAAGGTATGAAGAACATCAACATGATTCTGATTGTTGCAGCTGTCTTAGATCCAACCAAGAAAATGCAGTTTCCGCAGCTTTGCTTTGATCAGATATATGGTAAGGGAAGTGCAGATGCTAAAGAGATGCATGCATCAGTGTTGTCTTTGATGAAAAGATTGTTTGAGGGATATAGCCATGGAGAGATTGATGAATCATCTGCTCACACTCCAGGGACATCAACTTCTCAGTCTCAAGCTCAGTCTTGTAGTCACAGTGCACAAGAAAGTGAAAGGGATGATTTAGAGTTTCCCGATGTGATCCACGGTTATGAAAGAATGGACTCTGTGTATAATGAGATGGTGCAGCAGAAAGGAGTTAATGATGCTAGCAGTGAGTTGGAGCTTTATCTAAAGGAATCTGTTGAAAGTCCAAATCTGATGTTGGGAACAGAGTATGATGTGCTTGGCTGGTGGAGGCTCAATACTCCAAAGTTTCCCATTCTCTCTGAAATAGCTAGAGATGTACTTGCTATGCAAGTTTCATCTGTTGCCTCAGAGAGTGCTTTTAGCACTAGTGGCCGTATTCTAGACCCTTACCGGAGTTGTCTTACTCACAATACCTTAGAAGTTCTTATGTGCACTGAACAATGGCTTAAGTGTGAGATTCATTTGAATGACAAGGTGGTGGTCACTAATTCTGATTTACTAGCAGACATCGAGTTACAAGATCGGCTTCAAAAAGGTACATTCTTTCTTCTAGAATTCTATATCAAATTATTGTTTATTGTGTTGATTCTTAACTCCTCATCTTTGTATCTTTCGTAGAGTTTGGCCTATAAGCATGTTAAAGGAGCATCAACAATCAGTACAACCTACAAGCATATTTATGTACTTGGAAAAGCTTGTAGAATGTACTCGTTTAAGTTTTAAGACTCTTACCTCTATGTTTTTTGATGATTTCCAATCCATGGTTAGATTTTGATGGATTTGGAACTTCGTAAACACTATATTATGTGTTTGGCGATTGTCTTTTGTTGTTTTTCAAGGGTTGTAGTATGGATGTGGTCACTTGAACTTTGTAAATTTTTTGGTTATTTTCGGTTTTTCGGTTATTTGGATAATTTTATCCAAATATAACCGAACCGAAATTAATTCGGTTATTTATAGGTATTCTTTTGTTGTATCCGAACCAAACCGAACTCGTGTCTAACCGAACCGAACCGAAAACATTTCGGTTCTCTGATGGATCCTAAGAGGATGGAACCGAAGAACCGAAAAACCTAAGAACCGAACCAAACCGAAGAACCGAATGCCCAGGGCTAGGTATGTTATTGTTATGACTCGTATGTTTATTTATTGCTATATATCAATCTAAATTCATACTTCAGTTATAGATTCTTTCAATCTAGGTAGGACGATCAATATTGATATAACAGCAGACGTGTGATTCCAATGCTAAATCGGGAAGAATCATCACAAATGCAACAAGCACTACAAGATTCTCCTAAAACAAGATCTACCGAGACTGAATATCAAATTTGCCCACAATAGTACAAAGAGATCAGTCCAGTTTTAGCAATCATGGTATACAGAAGTGACCAAAACAGATTACAGTCACAGACTAAGATTAGATCTTTATGTCATCACATCACACACATTGTAAAGAAAGACAAGACACTGCAACTAATCGAATCACACACATATCATCCAAATCTCAAACTTATAGGATCAACAAAAGCAGTGAATAGGTTTGCAAATACCAGTCATAAGAGCAATATAGAGAGGTAAGAAAAAAAAAACGCCAAAAGAAACCATCCTAAACGACTCTAGCAATCACACTATAGTCATTACACCAAAAAAGGAGCATTAGGTAGTAGAGATTAATAGAAAACAAAGAGGTATATGAACATTACTCTCTTCTTTGCTTTTAAGCAACCAAAGAACATTCCCTTGCAAAGTGACCTTCCTTGCCACAATTGAAGCACTTGCCACTGCCACCACCACCACCGCCGCTTGCGCTTCCTCTCCGATCACAGTCACGAGCCATATGGCCAGATTCTCCACATTCGTAACAACCACCACTAGCACCACCAGAAGGTCTCTTGCTAGTGCAAACTCTGGCAATATGGCCAACTCCGCCACAGGTATAGCAAGTGTTCCCACCACCGCCGCCGCCACCTCCAACGTTTTGCCTACAGTCCCTTGCGAAATGTCCAACACCACCACACAAGTAGCATTCATCACTGCCAGATCCACGACCACCACCTCCATACCTATTTCCACCGGAACCACCACGACAATCCTTCGCCAAATGACCAACCTCTCCGCAAGTATAACACGGACCGCCACCGCCACCGCCGCCTCCAAAGTTCCCACCACCGCTCTGCCTAGTACAATCCCTAGCAAAGTGTCCTACATCACCACATTTGTAACATTCACCTTCGCCGCCGCCAGATCTACGAACACCACCACCTCCAAAGCTTTTCCCACCACTACCACCGCTACAATCCTTAGCCATATGACCAATCTCACCGCAATTAAAACAACTACCGCCGCTTCCACGGGAATTATTCTCTTTCTTGTTAAGAGAACCGCCGCCTGGAGCAGTTACATCAATGGCCTTAGTCTTCCCATCGCCTCCTAGCGTGATCGTGTACTCTACCGATTCACCAATAGTCAAGCTACGGAAACCATCGGAGACGATTGAGGATTGGTGAACAAAAAGCTCTTCGACGCCATCATCGGGAGTGATGAAACCGTATCCTTTACCATCGCTGAACCAATTAACTTTTCCGGTAAATCTCGCCGCCGATTGATCTTCCATCGCCATTAGATCAGAGAAAAAAAGGTAATTAAAGAAAAAAGAAACTCGAAGCCGTTTTGATCGTACAAAGAAAGGAAACAAACCAAAAAGGTAAAACTGAAAACCCTAAATTGCGAGATCTAGTTAACTCTTAATTTCTGATTTTGACATTTAATTCGCCACGTCAGCTCCCTTATCTATCGGCCGGTTGTTACACGTGCGTGCGCATTTTGGATCAGCCCCATGTTTTAGCTTATGAATTGGGCCTGTTTATTTAAGGATTTATAAAGAACTGAGCATATTTATATGGTAGGTTTTCACACCATTTTAAAAGGTAGAAAACTAAAACATCTCTAAAACATTTCTTTTCTTGCATATATCTAACTTTCTGTACTATAAAATCTATATACAGTGTCGGTCAGGTATTATTTGGTGTCCTACGCACAATTCGGTTTAGAGGCTTCGCAACAATTTTTTTTGGTACCCATTACATTAAAGAAAAAAAATTATAGACCTCTTTTTAATAGATTCACACAAAAAGTAGAAAATTTTGACCCAAATTCTAACTAAAATCTGATTTTTTAAGCAAAAATCTATTTATTTTCTATAAATTTAAATATTTTTCGATAGACTTACTTAGATAAAACTTTTTTAAAAAATGCCTTAATTATTAAAGAAAACAAAATTTGGGACCCTAAGCATTCACTTGGGTTGCTTCCTCTCCGGGCCGGCCCTGCCTATATACAAATATTAGTGAGAACAAAATTTAAAAACAGTTTTTTACATTAATTCTCAAAAAATTTGTTAATTTAACTCTTATACTGAATCCTACTTTGCAATTGCAGTTTAATCACAAAAACACTGTTAATAGAATGTGTGTCTCCTTCGGTTAATTTTCTTTGTA
>NC_025699.1:26724851-26726494 GCF_000633955.1 Camelina sativa
GGGGGGGGGGGGGGGGGGTTGGTAGCAGCTTGTTTGGTTCTCAATTCTGTTTCCTTCACCAAACCTGGGCAGTTTATCTCTTTGTGTGTTAGTCAAAAACAGTAGGTGCAATGCTTCTTGACTGTTGGATATGGGTTTTACCCAGCCTTAACAGGCTTTCCTACAGGCCCACTATCGAAACAATCACCCCAAAATCCAGGAAGGCAGGACGACTAAAACCCACATGTCGGGCCGACAAAGCTCTTGGAAGGCCCAATTAGGACGGACAGCACAATGAGTGACGGCCCGAATAAGAACGATCACCGACTTTACCTGAGGACAATCCCACAGCGATCCCGAGGCAGAGAGGTGAAGCGTCCCATCAGCTATAAGTACCGAGGGAGCAGTTTGCAGAAGGCTTCAAGTAACATCGGGCAAGAGTCAGGAGTAAATCCGATTCTAAGCTATAGTTCAGTTAGTCATTTTGAGAATACAGTTCTCTGTAATTCGCCGAACGGCTTACAACGGTTGCATTGTAATTCGACGATCTTTGACTATCTTAATAAAGTCCTTTGTTTCGCCCTTCTTTTATATTACCCCCGAGTTAGTAGCTATACTAATTCAACATTTGGTGCGCATCCAGGGAACCAAACAAGGGAAGCTTTTGAAGAAAGTCCAACATCGACAGAGCAATGGCAGAAAGAGAAACGACTGGCAGCGACGGATATGTGGCGGACACGCCGGACCGCATCCAGCAGGCCCAAGAGGAGCTTCCAATACCGCCGACCCGCCCCCGATAACGCCGAACGGCTCAATCGGAGAAGGCACCAGCGCCCTTGACATAGGAGCACTAATGAGAAGCATCCTGGAAAAGATCGACGCCCAGGACAGAAAGACAGAGGAACGATTCGCCACTCTCTCTAGCGTCTGCGCAAAGCTACAAGAAAATGCCGAACACCCGGACGGCACTAACAGAGCCGATCCCAACAATGCCGACCAGAACCAGATAGGAGAATTGGCCGAACTTAAAAGTCAAATGAAAGATGTCACAAGCAAGTTCCACCAGGCAACCAGTGCGGCACCTGATGTAGACCATATGTTGGAGCAATCCCAGAAGACTCCATTCACCGCACGAATTCGACAGGTCGTCGTTCGTCCCGATTGCAAAATAAAGCACCTACCTCCATATAGAGGGGATTCGGACCCAACTCACCATTTGACATCCTTCAAGATCGCAATCCATTATTGCGAATTTTCTCCGGAAGAGCTCGACGCAGGAAAATGCCAGTTATTCATCGAAAACCTGAGCGGTGACGCCCTCGGCTGGTTCTCTTTTTTACCGCCTGACTCAATCGATAGTTTCCGTACACTCTCCCTAACCTTTTTAAAGCAATACTCGATTTTGGCCGTCCCCACGGCAACAATTGCCGACCTTCATAATATCGAGCAGGGAGAGCATGAACCATTGCAGAAATTCATGGATAGGTTTAAGAAAATCGCCACGCAGGTGAAAGCACCTCACAGCGTTTCACTTGCCGCTCTTAAAAAGGCTCTGTGGTACGAGTCCAAGTTCCGTGAGGACCTCAAATTGAACAGATTCCCTACCTTCCAGGATGCCCTCCATCGCGCAGGAGTTCACATTGAAATGGAAGAAGAAAAAGTCA
>NC_025699.1:26726834-26732068 GCF_000633955.1 Camelina sativa
TTGCGAATTTTCTCCGGAAGAGCTCGACGCAGGAAAATGCCAGTTATTCATCGAAAACCTGAGCGGTGACGCCCTCGGCTGGTTCTCTTTTTTACCGCCTGACTCAATCGATAGTTTCCGTACACTCTCCCTAACCTTTTTAAAGCAATACTCGATTTTGGCCGTCCCCACGGCAACAATTGCCGACCTTCATAATATCGAGCAGGGAGAGCATGAACCATTGCAAAAATTCATGGATAGGTTTAAGAAAATCGCCACGCAGGTGAAAGCACCTCACAGCGTTTCACTTGCCGCTCTTCAGAAGGCTCTGTGGTACGAGTGCAAGTTCCGTGAAGACCTCAAATTGAACAGATTCCCTACCTTCCAGGATGCCCTCCATCGCGCAGGAGTTCACATTGAAATGGAAGAAGAAAAAGTCATCTACGACAAAAAACGCGCTTCTACTAGAGTCCAAACGTCGACCGGCAAGGCAAAGGAGATATACCATGAACCTCGCCAACACCTTGACAAAGAATACCTCGCGGACAGCAAGAAGCGCGGCGCAACGTACCTCGTTAATGACGCTCAGCCAACCCCGGCAGTAAGCTCGTCAGCTATAATACCGACGACCCTGCCAAATGGGGCAAGAGAAGAGCCTGACCAAAACTTGTATTGCGAGTTACACGAATACACTGGACACTCCACACAGTCCTGCAGACACTTACAAAACGTACTGCTGGGTAAATACCTCAACGGCGAGGTCAAAGTGGAATTGCGCCAGTACAAGAGTAATGCCCCGCGAGGGCGAGGTCGAGGACGTCATTGGCATAAAGGACGAGGTCCAAACAACCATTTCAACAATGGACCAGCACCGAATAACCAGCCCGCAGCTGGCAACCAGGTAGGCGGATAAGAAAACCAACCGGCTGACGCGCCACCACCTCCAGCCCGTCGTAGAATTAATGTCATAAGAGGAAGTCTACCGTACGACCCTAACTGGCCTCGTGCCGTATAACCCGTCCACGACGTCGAGAGAGCAGAAGAGGACACCGCTGAGCATCGAACTTCGCCCACTGGACCTATTGTTGTTGAAGTAAACATCGGCGATTGCCCAGTCCCGGATGTGTTGGCCGATACGGGAAGTTCCGTTAACGTCATCTTCATAAGGGCACTCCCGCAGATAAAGGTCGACCTAAGTTTGACCATGCCCGAAGTACAAACCTTGACTGGTTTTGATGGATGCTCCCTCACCGCTCTAGGAACGGTCATGTTCCCAATGCGAGTCGGCGGTACGGTCCACCTCTTCGATTTCGCAGTCATCGACCGACCAAGTGCGTACAATGCCATCCTTGGGACGCCTTGGCTGCATAAAATGAAGGCCGTGGTTTCCACGTACCATCAATGTGTTAAATTCCCAACAGAGTTCGGCACTTACACCCTCTACGCCGACCCTACGGCAGCCCAATGGCCACCCCGCCGCCATGTCAGCATGATAATGGGGGGCCTGACAGCATGCAGGGATTCCGTATGATCAATCCGCGATTATGTAAGAGCCGGCACGGCCGCGGTATGGCCAGTTAAAATCCCACCCTTCGTGCCTCCGATCATGTTCACAGCGGACGACTTGATTGGAGTTAACTTCCCACACAATGACCCTCTTGTCATCGAATTACACGTTGGTGAGAGCGAAGTGACAAGGATCATGGTCGACACAGGCAGTTCCGTCAACGTTATCTTCCGGGACGTCCTCGACAAAATGGAAGTCAATAATAGAGAAATCAAACCATCGATCAGGCCACTCACCGGGTTTGATGGAAATTACATGATGATGTCCGGCACAATCAAATTGCCAATCTACGTGTCAGGCATACCTTCATGGCACAAATTCGTGGTGGTCGATAAGCCGGCTGTTTATAACATCATCCTCGGATCCCCTTGGATTCACGACATGCAGGCCGTCCAATCCACTTATCATCAGTGTGTCAAATTCCCCCTGTCCGGCCAGATATTCACGATCAAGGGCAATCAAGCGAATGCCAAAAACTGTTTTGTAATCGAGTGCAAGTTGCGGAAGGCCGCTGATTTATACCAATCACAGCAAATGCCGGACGAGCCGCCAGCACCCAGCCCCGAGGAAATTCCGAGTCACCACCTGATTGACGAAATCAATATCGACGAGAATGACCCAAAGCGGTGCGTTGGGATTGGCGCTGACCTCGACCCGACAATAAGAGCTGACCTGATCCAGTTCTTAAAGGACAACGCTTCCACCTTCGCCTGGTCTTTCGACGACATGGTTGGAATCAGCATGGATGTCACAAGTCATGAACTTAACGTCGACCCCACTTATAAACCCGTCAAGCAGAAGCGGCGGAAGCTTGGACCCGAACGATTCAAAGCGGTAAATGACGAGGTCAAAAAGTTGTTAGCTGCCGGGTCCATCATGGAGGTTAAGTATCCCGAGTGGCTAGCAAACCCGGTGGTAGTTAAAAAGAAAAATGGAAAGAATAGAGTCTGCATCGACTTCACGGATCTCAATAAAGCCTGCCCCAAGGATAGCTACCCGCAGGCAACGCATTGCTTTCCTTCATGGACGCCTTCTCAGGGTATAACCAAATCCTGATGCACACCGATGACCGCGAAAAAACCGCTTTTATCACTGATCAAGGCACGTTGTGCTACAAAGTAATGCCGTTCGGCCTGAAGAACGCAGGCGCCACCTATCAACGTCTCGTCAATAAGATGTTTGCTGACCAACTAAGGATAACTATGGAGGTATACATTGACGACATGTTAGTCAAATCCGCGAGCGCCAATGATCATGTCGAGCATCTGCGAAAGTGTTTCTAGGTTACATCGTGAAACTCAACCCGGCAAAGTGCTCATTCGGCGTGACATCNCAAATTCCCCCTGTCCGGCCAGATATTCACGATCAAGGGCAATCAAGCGAATGCCAAAAACTGTTTTGTAATCGAGTGCAAGTTGCGGAAGGCCGCTGATTTATACCAATCACAGCAAATGCCGGACGAGCCGCCAGCACCCAGCCCCGAGGAAATTCCGAGTCACCACCTGATTGACGAAATCAATATCGACGAGAATGACCCAAAGCGGTGCGTTGGGATTGGCGCTGACCTCGACCCGACAATAAGAGCTGACCTGATCCAGTTCTTAAAGGACAACGCTTCCACCTTCGCCTGGTCTTTCGACGACATGGTTGGAATCAGCATGGATGTCACAAGTCATGAACTTAACGTCGACCCCACTTATAAACCCGTCAAGCAGAAGCGGCGGAAGCTTGGACCCGAACGATTCAAAGCGGTAAATGACGAGGTCAAAAAGTTGTTAGCTGCCGGGTCCATCATGGAGGTTAAGTATCCCGAGTGGCTAGCAAACCCGGTGGTAGTTAAAAAGAAAAATGGAAAGAATAGAGTCTGCATCGACTTCACGGATCTCAATAAAGCCTGCCCCAAGGATAGCTACCCGCAGGCAACGCATTGCTTTCCTTCATGGACGCCTTCTCAGGGTATAACCAAATCCTGATGCACACCGATGACCGCGAAAAAACCGCTTTTATCACTGATCAAGGCACGTTGTGCTACAAAGTAATGCCGTTCGGCCTGAAGAACGCAGGCGCCACCTATCAACGTCTCGTCAATAAGATGTTTGCTGACCAACTAAGGATAACTATGGAGGTATACATTGACGACATGTTAGTCAAATCCGCGAGCGCCAATGATCATGTCGAGCATCTGCGAAAGTGTTTCTAGGTTACATCGTGAAACTCAACCCGGCAAAGTGCTCATTCGGCGTGACATCGGGAGAATTTCTAGGTTACATCGTCACAAAAAGAGGAATAGAGGCAAACCCGAAGCAGATAAAAGCCATACTCGGCATGCCCTCGCCGCGAAACAAACGCGAAGTCCAACGCCTGACCGGTAGAATAGCAGCCTTAAACCGATTTATTTCGCGGTCAACCGACAAAAGCTTGCCGTTCTACCAATTGCTGCGATCGACCAACAAGGAGTACGAGTGGACTGCCGAATGCGAGCAGGCGTTCGTCGAGTTAAAAACCTATTTGACCACCCCTCCCATACTTTCAAAGCCCAAGGAAGGAGAAAAGCTTTACCTGTATATCGCCGTTTCGGGGTCGGCAGTTAGCGGAATACTAGTCAGAGACGACCGAGGCGAACAAAAGCCTATCTTTTATGTCAGTAAAACCCTCGACGGGGCCGAGCTGCGTTATCCGAACCTGGAAAAAATAGCATACGCCGTAGTCATCTCAGCCCGGAAGCTCAGACCCTACTTCCAGTCGCATACAATCGCGGTCTCGAACCAACCTCTGCGGCAAATTCTTCACAGCCCGGGACAATCAGGTCGCATGGCAAAGTGGGCAGTCGAGCTAAGTGAGTATGACATCGAATACCTTGGCCGAACATGTATGAAATCTCAGGTATTGGCAGATTTCATTGTCGAACTGCCTCAACATTTCACCTCGCCTACTTCAAACGAGGAAAACTGGTATTTATACGTCGACGGGGCCTCGTCGCAGCACGGCTCAGGAATCGGGATTCGTCTGACATCCCCCACCGGAGAGGTTGTTGAGCAATCATTCCGCCTCAATTTCACCGCCACAAACAATGAATCGGAATATAAAGCCTTACTTGCCGGAATGCGACTTGCAGCAGGGGTCGGCGTAAAAAGGCTTCACGCCTACTGTGATTCCCAGCTCGTCGCCAACCAATACAATGGCGAGTACGGCACCAAATGCAGCCGCATGGACGCGTACTTGAAAATTGTCAAGGAGCTTGCACAAGAATTCGACCACTTCGTGATCGACAAAATACCGCGAAGCGCCAATGCTCCCGCAGATGCTCTGGCCGTCCTAGCGTCAACCTCAGACCCTGACCTACGTCGGGTAATCCCAGTCGAGAGTATTTCGGTAAGTAGCATCGATGCTGGGGCTCAGGTTAACATCATATCTGCCGACCCGGTGGGACTCGCCGACCTTGACGATGAGACACAGCCTAACCATGAGGCCGAGTCCACCGCCGAGCCCGCTGACTGGCGCCAAGAAATACTTCAGTATATCAACGAAGGAGTAGTCCCGGCGGATAAATGGCAGTCCCGACGCCTTAAAAAGAAAGCGGCACAGTACGTTATAGTCGAGGGACGCCTTTACCGTTGGAGCGCGGCCGGCATATTACTACATTGCATCTCGGCAGAAGAAGCCCGACGAGTAATGCAGGAAACGCATG
>NC_025699.1:26732442-26735134 GCF_000633955.1 Camelina sativa
GATTCCCAGCTCGTCGCCAACCAATACAATGGCGAGTACGGCACCAAATGCAGCCGCATGGACGCGTACTTGAAAATTGTCAAGGAGCTTGCACAAGAATTCGACCACTTCGTGATCGACAAAATACCGCGAAGCGCCAATGCTCCCGCAGATGCTCTGGCCGTCCTAGCGTCAACCTCAGACCCTGACCTACGTCAGGTAATCCCAGTCGAGAGTATTTCGGTAAGTAGCATCGACGCTGGGGCTCAGGTTAACATCATATCTGCCGACCCGGTGGGACTCGCCGATCTTGACGATGAGACACAACCTAACCATGAAGCCGAGCCCACCGCTGAGCCCGCTGATTGGCGCCAAGAAATACTTCAGTATATCAACGAAGGAGTGGTCCCGGCGGATAAATGGCAATCCCGACGCCTTAAAAAGAAAGCGGCACAGTACGTTATAGTCGAGGGACGCCTTTACCGTTGGAGCGCGGCCGGCGTATTACTACATTGCATCTCGGCAGAAGAAGCCCGACGAGTAATGCAGGAAACGCATGAAGGAGCCGGAGGAAACCATTTTGGCGGATACGCCCTAGCACTAAAAATAAAAAAACACGGAATATACTGGCCAACTATGGTCAGTGACTGTGAACAGTTTGCCATGAAGTGCGAAAAGTGTCAGAGACATGCGTCCGATATACACGCCCCGGCAGAATTACTCTATACAACAACAGCGCCGTACCCAATAATGAGATGGGCAATGGATATCGTTGGACCATTACCCGCGTCGCACGGCAAAAAGTTTCTTCTTATATTGACTGACTACTTCACCAAGTGGGTTGAGGCTGATTCCTATAAGAAAATCCAAGCAAATGAGGTCCAGAATTTTGTGTGGAAAAACATAATATGCCGACACGGGTTACCTTACGAAATCGTAACCGATAACGGATCGCAGTTTATATCCAAGAAATTCGACGATTTCTGTGCGAGTTGGCGTATCTGGCTCAGTAAGTCAACCCCGAGGTACCCTCAAGGGAACGGTCAGGCAGAGGCGACCAACAAGACGATCTTAAATGGCTTAAAGAAGCGGCTCGAAGATAAGAAAGACCTCTGGGCCGACGAGCTAGATGGCGTATTATGGTCTCACCGAACAACCCCACGAAGAGCATCAGGACAAACGCCATTCCCACTAGCTTACGGCCTGGAAGCAATGGCACCAGCCGAAGTAAGCGTCGGCAGTTTACGCCAGACCATGCTAGTCAAGAACGCTGAGCTAAACGACGAAATGCTCTATGACAGCCTCAACGAGATCGAAGAACTACGAGATCGTGCCTTGCTCCGGATTCAGAATTACCAACAGGCGGCAGCCCGTCACTATAATAAAAAGGTCAACCTGCGATCTTTCAGCGAGGGAGACCTCGTTTTACGCAAGGTATTCGAAAATACCGCCGAGCTCAACGCTGGTAAACTGGGCGCAAAATGGGAAGGGCCATACCAAGTGTCCAAGGTCGTCCGCCCCGGAGTCTACGAGCTAATTACTATGTCCGGCGAGGCAATCCCGCGATCCTGGAATGCTGGCAACCTTAAGCGCTATTTCTATTAAGGAATACCTATATTACATATACTATATCTCTATTTCCATCTAGGAGTATTCAATATCTATGTAATTTGAACTAAGATCGGCTTGATCCTCCTTTGTTAAAAAAAAAANACGGGTTACCTTACGAAATCGTAACCGATAACGGATCGCAGTTTATATCCAAGAAATTCGACGATTTCTGTGCGAGTTGGCGTATCTGGCTCAGTAAGTCAACCCCGAGGTACCCTCAAGGGAACGGTCAGGCAGAGGCGACCAACAAGACGATCTTAAATGGCTTAAAGAAGCGGCTCGAAGATAAGAAAGACCTCTGGGCCGACGAGCTAGATGGCGTATTATGGTCTCACCGAACAACCCCACGAAGAGCATCAGGACAAACGCCATTCCCACTAGCTTACGGCCTGGAAGCAATGGCACCAGCCGAAGTAAGCGTCGGCAGTTTACGCCAGACCATGCTAGTCAAGAACGCTGAGCTAAACGACGAAATGCTCTATGACAGCCTCAACGAGATCGAAGAACTACGAGATCGTGCCTTGCTCCGGATTCAGAATTACCAACAGGCGGCAGCCCGTCACTATAATAAAAAGGTCAACCTGCGATCTTTCAGCGAGGGAGACCTCGTTTTACGCAAGGTATTCGAAAATACCGCCGAGCTCAACGCTGGTAAACTGGGCGCAAAATGGGAAGGGCCATACCAAGTGTCCAAGGTCGTCCGCCCCGGAGTCTACGAGCTAATTACTATGTCCGGCGAGGCAATCCCGCGATCCTGGAATGCTGGCAACCTTAAGCGCTATTTCTATTAAGGAATACCTATATTACATATACTATATCTCTATTTCCATCTAGGAGTATTCAATATCTATGTAATTTGAACTAAGATCGGCTTGATCCTCCTTTGTTAAAAAAAAAAGAGGTACGTAGGCAACCTGAAAAGGTGCAGCCACTACTTATGAATGCAATTTTCTTTGATAAATCTCTGCGTTCCTTTTTATTAAGCGTATTGTCTTGCAAAAATCGACAAATACCATACAAGCAACAACCAAAACAAAGAAAATATATATCTAAACAAGGTCGGCAATTTGGCCAGTTGATCCGACTAACGCAAAATAATAAT
>NC_025699.1:26736230-26738415 GCF_000633955.1 Camelina sativa
AAAAAAAAAAAAAAAAAAAAAAAAAAAGGAGAAACGGTTCCGGGTGGGACGTCTCACTGTTGAGGATAACCCAAATATAACATAAACATCTGAAAATAAAACCTGCCGAGCGGGTAAAGCGTTCAACAAAAAAATACGTATTACGACCAACCGTAATACAAAGGTTCCGAGAATAGTAAGTAACCCAACATACGGGTACCAAAAAAAAAATGGTTCGTCAACCGATAAAGAAACATAATACGCCAAGCACCCTCAGCGACTCTCACGGACTTCACGGCTGTAGACACGAACTCGATCACGGAGCCAGAAAGGCATCGCACGGAACTTCCCAAACCCAAATCGCTCCCAATCCTCTGGCCTGGCCTCCAATTTCCGCATCCCCATCTCGAGGTCCATGATCTGCTTGACCAGAAACTCATGCTGGCAACGGTAGGCTCGGTGCTGGATCTCGATCTACCAATAAAAAGAAAAAAAAAGCAAAAGTAGTTAGAAGGTCGAACTAGACGGTAGAAAGCTCAACGTGACAAACTAACCGTCCTAAACCAGCCAACCGCCAGACGCCTTTCGTCGGGACTCAAAGACTGAAGAAACTCCACCGGAATCTCAGCAACACCCGGCATGAAGTTCCGCGGCAATGGTCGAAACGGGGGCGACGCAGCAGCGACCGGTGGGCTTCTCCACGGAAAAACAGATCGTTAGGACGAGCTTCAACGAATCGACCTGACCCATCACTAGGCTGAGCCGGATCGACACGAACTGGCGACGGAGAACGGCCAGTTTGAGGACGACCAAAAACAATCCGTTCACTGCGATTCACCGGAACCCACTCCCCCGAGTCGTCGGAATCACTCATGATCGAAGCAGAGAAGGAGGAAGGAAAATATGAAGCAGGGAAAGATTGTCAACAAACTAAGATAAAGAAAAGATGGAGAGAAGGTTGCGTGATCCACTTTCGCCCACCCACGCCTCCCTTTATATAGCAAAGACAAGGCTAAGATGAAACGACATGACGGTTAACTAGACGCCCGTCCACTTCCCCGCATTTAATGCACCTCTCTCCTCAGCCAACCGACGCCTCGCAATAAAAATCGTGCCACACGCAACATCCGCATGCGGCAATGATGAGAAACGCCTTGGAAAAGCNTAAATAAGTCTTAAACGGTAAGAGCCACAAACGGCATAGTTTCAAAGCCTCGCAGGGCCTATTCCGGCACAATTTCACCCTCGCCTTCAAGGGCGGTGACTGGAGCAGGGGCTAGCGGATCCCTCACAACTGCATCACTGACAAGCCCGGCAATTTGAATGCTACGACCTTCAATCCCCTCGGAAATCGGAGCCACAGCAGCATCCGCCAAAGCAAGGCCGGTCACAATGTCCCGTTCCGGCGTCTCCTGTCTCGTCACCTGTGTATTAACATTGGGAGCTTGTTCTTCAATGTCAGGCAGATCGGGTTCCGCGACCTCGGCGGTAGCAGACAGCATGTTCGAGCCATACTCGTCGAAATCAACGATCTCATCATAGCCAGGAATACGCCGAGGGTTAGCCGCAACACGCTCAGCAGTCGGAGTCACCACGTACCCGTCATTAACAAGCGGGGTGATCTCAATGCCATCCACAACATTATCCCAAAAAGCCGAGCCGTCAGTGACAAATTGGACCGTCTTAGCGGGAATTGGGCAACCCTCAGCCACAAGATCTTCGACCTGCTTTAAGATACTATTCGCCTGAGCCTTCATCATCATTGGATTAAAAGCCCGCCTCACATCCCAGATATGCTGACGATTTTGGTCCGACCGATCGCGATAAAAATCCCTCACCTCGCGACGTATCTCCTCGGCTCTCTTCTCGACCGCAGCCTTCAGTTGATGATCAAATTCTTCAGCAGCCCGTCGGACGGAAGTTTCCAGGCGAGTGATGTCGGCACAAGAACGTTCCAATGACCCCTGCAGTTGGCGATTCTCCTCCTTCAGACGATCAAACTCTCGCCAAGCCTTAGTCGATTCAGATCGATACTTGCTGACCTGGTTCTGGCAATCCTTCAGTCCAGTCTCGGCAAGGGCAACCTCACGTTCGGCAGCCTTCAGCCTACGCTCGTAGCGACAAATCATCGAGTATGTCGAGCTCGCAGACTGGGGCAAATCCAAACAAAGTTAAAAAAAAAAAAAAAAAAAAAAAAAAAAAAAAA
>NC_025699.1:26739440-26742056 GCF_000633955.1 Camelina sativa
ACCCGAGGCACCCCCAACGCGAGAACCCTGAATGGACGATTGGTCAACCAGACTCTTCTTCAGAGCCAACTGCAGCTCCTTCTCTTCTGCGGCATTCTTCTTCTTCGAGACCGGCTTGCCGGAGTATTTGGGAACACCCAGTTATACCATCCTTGCTCGACTCGCACCTCCTATCATCATAAACCAAGATCCTCAATAAAATACAAATGATAAACTGGTTGAACAAATACCGGCAAGCACAACAAAACAATACCTTTTGATGGCTTCCTGCCCCTAGTTTGGTCTAGCTGCGGAATAATCCTCCAGTCAAGAACCGTTTGCCTCCTTAGAAGGTCGCGAACCTCAAAGAAGTCAGGAGTCGGCGGGTCAGCAGACTTATCAACCAAGTCTGAAAATCAACAAAAACAAAGGCAGTTAGCAACCAACAACCGGAGCAAAAGGAAAAGGATAAGGGTCGCCCAAGAAACTACCAGGGGACAAATTCCATTCAGTTTTAAAACCTATCGACACATCCTCTACCAAGGCATCATCAACCTTAGCATAGAAGTATCTGTTCAGCCAGGTATGGGTTTTTGATGGCGGATGATCCATCAGCTTATATCCATGCGTAGCACTAGCATACCAAATGCCGTTAAAACCCTTCTCCCTAGTAAAACGCATCATATCCTCAACAAAGTAGGCAGTCAATTTGACCCCACATTGGTCAGCGAGGTGTTTAAGGCCGACCATATTACGAATAGTATGGACGGTAAGCTGTGTGACAGCGATCTGGCGGCGCCAACAATACTCCATCAGGAAGGTTGGAATCGGAAAGCGGAGACCTCCCTTAGTAAAGAATGGCTCGTACAAACTAATAAACCCGTCAGGGCACTTAAATACACGCTCCTCAGGAGTCGGACATACAACAGAAACACGCCGGGGAGAATTACAAAAGTCAATCATCGCACAGAGAGAATCGGCATCGCAAAGTGACTCTCCGAAGTCAAAAGGTGCATCCGGATAATCAATCCCTTCACCGATCTCCATCTCGTCATCAAGAGAGATATTATTGGATGAATGACCAGATCTGGCTTCATCGCGAGAGCAAGGCGAATCAGGGCAACCAATTCTATCAGGACTAGGGTTATCCGCCTCTGGTTTGACTGGAATTCCGGAAGATACGAGGAATCCCAGACCAACTTTAGGTATCGGAGAACGACCCAACGATTCCACTCTCCTGCTTCGCCTACGAAGCCTAGACGAGCCCGCCGAAACTCCGGAATCGGACGAATCGGCAGCCTGCACCGACGGACCAGCCTCGGAGGAACCGGTAGGCGAACGCTCGTTCAAAAACTCCTCACAAGAACCCGACATCGAATTCGAATCGATAATTACAACAACAAACCCGATTGGGAGCAAGTATAAACTACGCTAAAAACCTAAAAGATAACTAAGGAAGAATAAAAGAGTAAGGTTCTAACGAAAGAGAAAGAAGGGTTACCTCGACTTTTGCGGCTGGAGAAGAACTGAAGAGGGCACCCTAAAAAAGTCTCCTTTTATAAGTGGCGGAAAAAGAAACCCTTAAAGTGGCAATGAGCGCGAAACGACGCAACCCTAGGAAATGACGTTCCAGCTTTCCTCTCCTCGACAGAATATGAGAGATCGGGCCAACGTTTCGATAATGAGCCAGACTTAATATTTCCCGAACAAGCTCATTGGCCCAGGGCTGACCACAATGAACTAAGGGAGGGACAATTGTTGGATATGGGTTTCACCCAGCCTTAACAGGCTTTCCTACAGGCCCACTATCGAAACAATCACCCAAAAATCCAGGAAGGCAGGACGACTAAAACCCACATGTCGGGCTGACAAAGCTCTTGTAAGGCCCAATTAGGACGGACAGCACAATGAGTGACGGCCCGAATAAGAACGATCACCGACTTTACCTGAGGACAATCCCACATCGATCCCGAGGCAGAGAGGTGAAGCGTCCCATCAGCTATAAGTACCGAGGGAGCAGTTTGCAGAAGAGACCAAGTAACATCAGGCAAGAGTCAAGAGTAAATCCGATTCTATGCTATAGTTTAGTTAGTCATTTTGAGAATACAATTCTCTGTAATTCGCCGAACGGCTTATAACGGTTGCATTGTAATTCGAAGATCTTTGACTATCTTAATAAAGCCCTTTGTTTCGCCCTTCTTTCATATCATCCCCGAGTTAGTAGCTATACTAGTTCAACAATCAGTAGATGATATAACCTATTCGATGTTAGTGGATAAGATTGGCCGAAAGATTGGGATAGATGAATCTATGATGGAGCTGAAATTAAGTTACATTCCATTGGTCGTGGTTACTAAAACACCAACATATATTTGTGATGATGAAGATTTATATCTTTATCTAACCTCGATGGATCAACAACAACGTAGAAGTGTGTTGCATGTAGAAGTCATCAAAGATTTGGAAACAGTTACACGACAGAAGCAAATTTCAAGATTAGAGAAAAGAAGTTCAGTTGGTGCAAATTATGATGAACTGATTTCAAGTGGTAGAGGCAAGGAACAGACAGAACTGCAAGGGCCTTTAGAGTCACAAGAACCTTTGGAGTCGCAAGAGCAGTTGGATTCAGAAGAGCCA
>NC_025699.1:26742238-26760754 GCF_000633955.1 Camelina sativa
TCAAGTAACATCGGGCAAGAGTCAGGAGTAAATCCGATTCTAAGCTATAGTTCAGTTAGTCATTTTGAGAATACAGTTCTCTGTAATTCGCCGAACGGCTTATAACGGTTGCATTGTAATTCGACGATCTTTGACTATCTTAATAAAGTCCTTTGTTTCGCCCTTCTTTTATATTACCCCCGAGTTAGTAGTTATACTAGTTCAACATTGACCCCCCTTGTAGTCAAGGAAAACAAACACTTTTCCTCCACTTGGGAACTCTACAACTGTTTCCTTTGTTAGGGGTGGAAGTCCATTGATTAACATCTTGATTTTTGCCGACGAGGCGTTAATCTCAAGATCCCAGAATTCACCAAGCTCCTTAGTGATTGTTTGGAACATTTCGGTTGCTAGTAGTGCTTGGAGAATCCTTGGAGTTCTATCCAGAAAGAAATTATGGATGGGAAAGAGTATGAGATTATCGGTTACCATTTCTGAAAAATGACCATCCATTGGTAGAATTAGTATGGCCTATTATCCAAAACTTTTTGCATATCCTCTTCAAAATCAAAGCTAAACTGGAAATAGCCTCTTCCAAGGTCCGTCGGCCCCAAAACTCAGGTGCACTGATTCTCCTGCGGGGCGGTGGGGAGTATCCTCTTTCCAGGCCTTTACCTTTATGGTGGTAAGACAATCTCTTTTCCATGACTCGTTCTTTATCAGGGTTTAAAGCAGGGTGAAGGTTTTCGAAGTTGTTAACAAGCTAATAGGTTTTTCAGAAAGGTTTCCGCATCGGTGAGATAGGTTTCACAGAAGGGTTGTCGGGGTTAAATAGGGATACTAGGTTTAAAAGCACGCTAGTGGGGATGACTTATAGTGAGAAGGCAGTTTGGGAGGTGAGGAGGAGCATTTGCAAGAAGGATTTGTCATCGAAAAACACACTTAGATCGTCAGAGCTTGCCATGGTTGGGGAAGGACCGATGGACATTCCTATTTTAGAAAGAAGAGTTAGGTGAGATATGGTTAGAAGACTGTAGCATTCTTCTTTTTTCCTCTTTGGGGAATGTGCCTGGGAGAGTTTTCAAACTCAAAGTCAAAGCAATTCACCCTTTTAGCTTGGCACAACTAAAATGTGCTTTTTACATCACACACAATTCATACCAAAACTACTTGATACACCAAAAATCTAAAATAGATGAAACCAAACTGAACTCAAACTCGACCTAACTTGTCGGTCAAGCTATTATCTTTCATTCTTTGGAATATAAGATATTTAAAAGGTCAACTTAACAAAAGGGAATAGCTATGTTCTGGGAAGTAGTGCTTCCTTGGGGCACAAGCAGCACCACCAGAACTTCCTTGTCCTTCAAAATCTAGATTCCATAAACCGTCCCAAATAGCGATCTTCATTCACATTAGGTTCGGGTATTGCTACAGGAACCACCAAGTAATACCGTTAGTATTTGGGTCACAACGTGAGCTTGTTGTTGAATGTGTGATCGGATGAGACACATAGAAAACACCACCTTCGCCGCTACTACTACTGAAGCTATTATCACCATTGTTGTTGTCGTCATCTAGTAAAGACATGATCTTTTTCATGTCGATTTGATTGAACTGAAGCAATTGTTGTTCTTGCTGTAATTTCATTTGCCTTTGCTGCTGAAATTGTTGCCTCTTGAATAGACGGTATTTTGTCTTCTTCGCATTGTTCGTTGGAGACTTTTTCTTCTTCTTGATATGGGTTCTCCAGTAGTTCTTGATTCCGTTGTCTCTTCTTTCCGGTGAACTACGTGCAATCGCTGACCACCTAAAAATACAAATCATCAGTTAAAAAGACCTAGAAATAAGAAAGACAAGTGTAATTACTTATTTGAGTAAATCTACAATATAGCAACTTCTAGTGGCAAAAATAAACAATCAAAAGCTTAAATTAGTTTTACATATTGCCCCAATTAGCTTGTAACTTAAGGATGATGGTCTCTTCATGAGGAGTGATTTGTCTTCTTAAGGTCTGGTCTTAGGTAATTAACCCATCTTAACCTGCACCTTTTGCCATTTCTCTTCAACCCAGCGAGCCTAGCCAGATAGTTCCATCGGCCTTCACCGTGAAGCCGCACATAATCGATAAAGATGAAACATAGGGTCTACAACATAGCACATTAGTTAAAACCTTTTTGGCAATAGTAGAGAGCCTTTTATAAAAAAGACCAAAATAATTCCAGATCCGATTGACCATGAAGCTAAACTTATTACGTATTTAAATTTAAAGTTTTCTACAGTTAAATACAGTTTTTTTTATTGAACAATAATTTTACCAAATATAATAAACATTTCACTTTTGAATATTTACTATTTTACAAAGCTTTAAAAATAAGAGACATTCTCAAAAATAGCAATATTTTAACTTTTTATTTTATACTTACAACATCATCTATTATTTAAATGACATAGATTTAAAGCATGTTTTTCTATAGAATATCATGCTCTTTTTACTAGGTAACACGTTAAACACCAATTTTTTCGGCATGTAAAAAGTTGACATGATTTATGTTACAAATTAGGTATTTCAGTTTTATTGGTAGGATTTTAATTAACGCATCCAAATGACCAGATTACATTCGAAGTATCTATTTTCTCATGCAACTTATCTTTCATCCAATTTTTATACCTCAGCTCCTTTGTTTTACTAAAATCCCAAATATATATGGATGATATTATCCGAATGATGTACCTGGATGAGAAAATGAAGTGTTCTTAATCCCTACTAGGTTGAGACCCGCACGTACGTGCGGGGTTATATTTGGTAAATTTTTAAAAAATTGGAAAAAATTTCATGTAAATCTCTACCATCTACTCAGACCTGCATGAGTGATATATATAGAAAAAATTAAGATATAATTTAGATAAGTGATATTATGTATATATTATTTTAAACTAATCCAAACATTTCTAACTGTTTGTTTAGGGGTGCTAAATCAAATTTGGATTCAGCTTCAGTTTTATTTATTTCGCGTATTTAACCTAGATGTATATATATTTTGGAATGAGATATTCGTCTTGTTCTGTATGCGTAAATTTTTTTGTCCCATAACTGTGCTCTTTTAAATAATTACATATTCGACTATATTTATTATAATAAGTTTAGAGAGAATACATGTATTCTCTGTTTATAATTTTTTTTTAACTTTAAATATTCATTTGGTATAACATACATAATTTGAATGCATAGCAGTTTGATATATGGTTTAGTTTCACTTCCCAATAGACACAAATGAATGATAATTCTTTTTTTTTTAAATATCAATAAAGAAGACAACTAAATAAAAGACAATAAGAGGAAGTGATCTTGTCCTTAAGTGCCTACTTGTCCATACCCATCCCGTTGAGTATCATAGAATTTCCAGATAACCAAAATATAATTGTCAAGCGATCAAACCCGTCTAATATGTGTGCTTGCAACGTTTAAATATTTTTTTATCCGAAAAAACCCCATTACGCATAATTCACATGAGTAAATAGTCACATATGTTCTGCTTGAATTTGTGTTCCCAAAATTCTCGTTCCGTATTTTGTCAAGAATAGTTTAGATAATGATTTTTATTTTCTGATTTACGCGTTTCTTTCCCGTACCCATTATTTAATGTCCCGATATTTGAAATGAATAGAGCATTGAATTTTAATTTAGTTATTTGATATTTGAAAGCCACAATAAAATTTAACCATCCAAATTTTATACTATTATCTCTTTACCTCTATTTCTTGTCCAACTTTTTATGAGAAACAGTTTAGATAATGTAATTATTTTTTGAATTACTTGTTTACATTTCATACCGGTTCTTTTCGAATAGATCAATTTTTTTTAAACAATTTACATGTTATAAGAAAAAACTAAAAATTTCAAATAATCGTCCCAAAGTAGAGATTTACACGTCTAGAAGTTGACCCTTACTCAAATATTGAGATTTTGAAAATTAGATATCACTACCAATTTTTTTGTATTTAACGATACCAAAATAAGAAATAGTAATTTTTATTTTTATATGTAATAAAATTAGCTTTTAACAGATTTAGTTTTAATATTAAAATTAAATATTTAAATTTTAAGTGTTTTGTGCTACCAAAAAAAAAAGTATTTTGTTAGATTTAATCTGTGGTATATGTTTAAGTTAGGATTTTAGTATTAGAATCACATATTTAGATGTGTTAAGGTAGATTAACAAAAGCTATAAATACAATTTCGGTTTTATTATTTCCATATATACTAATCATAACTAATTAGTATAATTTATTTCCTCATCTAACAGATTTATTCTTTCAATAACCACACAAATTGGAATTAATTAATAGATACTTTCATTAAATTACAATTATTATAGATTTTTTGAAATTGATTAAATTCATTTTTTAAAAGGAAATTGATTTTCTAACAATTTAAATTTAATGAACTTTTTTATGTTACTAATTTGAACAATTTCCTAAAATATAATAAAGATGTTTTTAATTTGTTTTTTAAAAATATGTAAGAAATGGGTCTGTTTGGCAACAGAGATATATGTTATAGTTTTTTTTTTTTTATCCCTATGTGTGCTCCCCAATTAATAGTATAGATATCTTGTTGAATATATAGGAAGACAGGGCAAACTAGTTGACCAACCACCCTTGTACATTATCCATTTATTTACTACAGTTATATACTCCCTCCGTTTCATAATATAGGATGTTTAGAGAAGTATTTTTGTTTTATAATATAGGATGTTTCCAACTTTTTATGTAACTTTTAGATTAGTTTTATATCTTATATTATGCAGTCTTGTTTATGATTGACTAAACTTTTTAAAAGTAACTATTTCTTAATATGCGTGTTTTGCCTAAAACATCATATATTTTGAAACCGAGGGAGTATATTCTTCTACTCATATAATATTTGCACCCACACACAATTATATATTTTTATACTCATATAGTCGTATAATGATTCGATCGAATTTTCTTCCAGAAGCAGGAAAAAAAAAGCATCCTAATTACTTAAATTAAGAAAATATTGGGTGTCAAATGGAAACAATGTTCTCCTTCCCATTGTTTATGGAGGGTATAGCTTTTCTTATCAATTGAGTATTTTACACTAATAAATAATAGAGAAAGCTATGCTTTAAACTTTTTGAAGTGAATTGAAAACATTACGAGTTTGATTTTGTCAAATAAGAAAAAAATTCTTGGGATGCAAGCAAATGTACCGGAACATGTTGAAACAAGAGTGATGATACATGTCAAGAAAGAAAAGGAATCTTGTCTGTCTGTCGTATTTGCTTTAGCAATTATGATTGATCATATTATATACCACCACAACGTCATTCTTATAGTTTATATACATAAAAAAATTCTTAACCCATAGTATTAGATTATCAATTATTTCAACCATAAATATTAAAAAAGTAAATTTCGGGATTCTATGATTTCTTTTTATTTTTCCTTTTTTAAAAAAAAAGGATGGTAAAACAATTGTTGAATATTTAAAGAAACCATATGTAGACTAATTACAACTAGAGAAATCAAAATATTCCATCCAGCTTGGAAAATAATCTCATAAATGACTAATTTTATTATGTCTTGTTTATTTAATTACGGAGTTGGATTATGTATTACATAAAAAAATAGCATTTCAAAAAAAAAAAAAAAATCACAGAGACGCGTTGATCCTACGTGGTACGGTAAAACGGTGCTGACCGGCGAATATTATATTGGCTTATTTGGCTATTGCTAAGCAAATTGTAGCGTTAAACTAATCACCCAGATTTAGCATTTAATATCTGAGTTTGTAATAATTACAATAAAACCTTTTTAACAACTGAACTGGTTGGTTCATCAACCACCGAGTCAGTCAACTCGCTACCAGCACTGATCGGTTTCCCAATTCCGTCCGCCGTAACTTCCGCATCCAGAAACACCAACAGTTAACGGCCGTCTCCGACTAAGAAGCATCGTTCTCCGATCATAGACGGCGCGTTTCTCAGGATCCGAAAGCGTGCAGTACGCCGCGTGGATCTTCATGAATTCGTCCGCCGTCGACGAGTTACTCCGACTGCTTCCCGCCGCGTCGGGATGATAGATCCTGGCTAGTCGTCGGTAAGCCGATTTGATCTCTTGAATCGTCGAGCCGGCGGGGATATCGAGGATCTCGTAGAGCGACGCGGTCGCTGAAAACTGATGCCGGATTTGGCGTAAATCTTCGGCGGTGCAGGTGTAGGATGCGGTGGTGGTTGCAGAAAGAGGCGGAGAGATCCGGGAAACGCGTGACGGTGCTGGAAAAGGAGAGAGCGGCGGAGAAGAAGAAGAAGAGAGGAATGGAGGAATGAAGAAGGTTGAAGAGGAAGAAGAGAGCATTCTGAAACGACGGCGTTTTTGGTTTTCTCTTTGTTTTTCAGTTTCCGATTTGGGCTTGTATGATACAATGACAATGTGTGTGATTTGAGGCAGGAGATGAAGTGATTAGAGAGGTGTATTTATAGGTCTAAGAGGTAGTTTATTTAATTAATGTTATGGTTAAGTTTTAAATAATTTCATCTGTGAGTGCAATTTAAATATTCTGTCGGGTTTAGCAAAAACCGAACCGGGTTGAGTTTGGTTTTGGGATAATTGGGGAAAGCTGAGTCAGACGAAAAGGCTTATCCAGTTGGAAATGTTTATTGTAGAAGCGATAAGATTCAACGAACTAAATGTTTGAGCACAGTGGCACTCATCTCATGTAATAATTTGTCTTCTAACCCCAAAAAAAAATATATAAATTTTTTTTATGTCACCTGTCAAAAATTTTCTATGAAGTGAACTAACTTTTTTCACTATTTTTTTTTCTTTCTTGTTTTTGGTAAATCATGAAATTCAAAATCTTCAATCTATGTCTTCCCTGAGTTAGGTAAAAATGACGTTTCGTATTTGAAGAAAATAAAGCCTCTTTCCAAAATATATATTTGAAGAAAATAATAGAAGCCATATAATTTCTTTCAAACTTTCTTTTTAAATATTTTTCTATATTAATATTTCAATTTTATATACTTTTCTTATGATTTTTTTTTTTAAATTCCATGTATTTTAATGATATACATGTACTATATCTAAAGTATAGAATTGTAGGTAGAGATTAATAAATATCGGACATATTCTTTTTCCAGTCGCGCGACCAGCGACGGCGACAAGAAAAATATACTATTATAACGGAAAACAACAATTCCAGTGACTCACCTAAAACTAACATACCGGTGAAGAAACAGACAGTAATTTTTCAGCGACTGTAAAACCTCTATTTTTCTGTTGCAACGACTATATTTTCCATGCTTTTACTGTTACGGTGGAATACAAAAGCACTTTGACCTTTTATTTTTCTTGTCGCTATCGCTAAACTAACGACTAAGAAACGAACACGCCCATTTTATGAAATAATGTGTATGTGTAAAATATATAACATATTAATCTATCTATACTTTTCTTTTTGTCAACCATATTTGTGTATTTCTTCCTAAAATTAGTATTTGTTATATATAAACATTTTTTCTTAAATTTCACATTTCATATAAAAAAATCGGATAATATAGTTATTTCCCCCAAAAAAATAAAAGACATCCAAAATAGTTAACTATTGGCTTTTTTTTCTCTTTTTTCATTATAGACATCCAAAATTTTAAGAACGATTCGAAACTAATACCAAATGGAAATAGCTCTAAGAGATCGTTTTGATCAGTTATAACATATACGATGCATGAACTAGTTTTTTCTTTTCTTTTTTGAATGAGACGTTCTCTCCACTTTTGATAATCCACTTCACCACTTTCAACATTTCTAAGTTCTCTAACTTCTACCTAAATTGATCAGTTTACCTAAATTGATCATTCAAAGTTCCAAACACCAAAAATATGCATTCAAAACATGGTTTGGCCTTTACTTGTGCCATCTCTCTCACACCCTAATTAATTAAAACCCTTTGTTTTTTTGGAAAAAGCCCATATGCAATGCACTTTTCTATTGATGATTATGATTTAGTTTCTTTTTCTTTGTTAATGTATAATTATAAATGCACTTTTTCATATTGATAATTATAATTTATTAATTTGTAAACACCAAAAAAAGTTTATAAACGTGGGTTATGTGGCCTTTGCGTGTTCCATCTCTCTCGTCCTAACTTCCTAATACATAGAACGCGCTAATCTTATCACAATTATGATAACAACAAGCCAATAACGAATTTATTGATGTCGCTTCTGAACTAATTTTCATTATTATGGTCATAATAATCAGAGTTTTTAGTTTTTCAGTAGTTGTCTACGAGATTACATTTTTTTTTTCACTAAAACATTTTTATTTTATAATACAAAGTTGGAATGGGTGCAATATGTTTTTAAATTCAAAAGCTAGCAGAAAACAAGATATCCGATTTCCAGAAACTTAAATTCAATACACAATAACACAAGATAAAACACTAAAGAGAAACAAAGCTCTCAAAATCATCGGAAAAGTCGAAAGAGAACATTAGTCGCGGAGCTAAATGCTCAAAAGAGACGATGTTGTAGGATATACAAACGTAAACGGAGGAGAGCCAAAGATATATGTCACCGAGAAAACTTAACCCAACTGAAAACGAAAACCTCAAACAAAGACTTAACCCAGCTGAAAATGAATACCTCAACAACTACATCGAGCTGTTGTTTCTTTTCCTTAAACACAATGAGGGTTTTTACTATGCACAACTAAACATACAAATAGACTTATATGGAGCATTCATATACTATTTCATAACACATCCAAATCAACGGTTTATGAAGTCATCATTCATCAAGAACCTAATGATTTATTTATGAAGTCAACATTTTTTTTTATTTAATCAAGTTGGGGATTAAAACTGGTACAAATTTGAAAGTTCATGAACTTTTTAACATTTTTTGATTAATTATCAAACAATGTCGTTTAGACTAAACACTTACTATAACGGACATTTAACACTGTAAACGGTTTTGTATGTCTACTACTTAACGACATGGTTTAGAAGCCTAGTCAACAAAACTTTAACATTTATTTATAATTTGATCAATATTTCCAAAGTAGAAGATTAAAACGTCCTAAAGTTGAAAATTATGATATTTTTCCCTATAATATTTCATAACACATGCATCATAATTCACAAACCCATGTTTTCACACTCTGATTAATCATCAGGTATACACAACACAATACAAAAACTCATATCACTAAATTGTGGCTAATTGACTATATGTATATCACTTTCTTTGACACTGTTTATAAGAAAATATATGTTACAACAACACATGAAAACAATGCAGTTCCAGTTAGTTTTTTTTTTCTACGTAAGGGATCCAAAAAAAATTCCGAACTAATTTTCAGATTTGATTTTTTTGTTCCAAGATATTGCAGATTTGCTTAGACCTTGCGAGTAATAAGGTAACCAGGAGGGCTTCTAACATTTCTTGATTTGATACTTGCAGTTCTCAAGAGTCTACGAAACTCATGGAGACTGATTTTACCATCATTGTCTATGTCTGCTTCTTCAAGTAGTGGCTCAATGGACCCTTTCAAGCCAGTGTGCTGCAAAAACAAATATCCATTTTAATAATGTTAGAAGCCTAGTTGATGTATTAATGAAATTATGAGGCCTTAAGAATTGAAAGTTCTTGTTTGCACAATAAAAAAAGAAGCCTAGTTGATGTAATAATGTGACTTTAGTGGATTAAGAAGCATGTAATAGGTGTAAATATACCATTCGAAGTTCCTCTGCTGTTATATATCCATCTCCATCTATGTCGAATTTTTCAAATGCTGCTCTTGATCTCTGTTGCCACTTTTCAGAATCATGTTCCTCTAATTGGTTTACGTGTAGCGCAGCGGCGACAAACTCAGAGAAATCCACAAATCCATCTGTGTTGCTATCAATCTGTAGACAGTAAAAACACGCTTTAGACTAATAAATCTCATCATCATGAATACTAACTTTAGTTTACATATATATACCGCTTGAAGAATCTCGGCGACTCGTGCATCCTTAAGCTTCCAAGGATGATCTTTCGCAAGAGCCTATGGAAACAAGAATGAGTTGATGTCAAGTATAGTATTTTGGCTGGATCATTTTTGCTGGTGATTGAGTTTTCTTTGTACTTTACCTGCCTCATCTCTTCAAGGCTAATGGCCCCATTCTTGTCAACGTCAATGGCATCAAACTGGTCTCTAAGATCAGCCAACTCTTCTTCATCAAGCGTTGTTGCAAGAGCCTAGACTCAAAAAACACAAATCAGTTTTAAAACACATCAAAACCACAAATGAAACACAAATCTCTTTTTCTTTTATTAGTGTTACCCTTAGAGCGAATTGCTTGAGGCGGCTAAATTTCACAAACTGTCGCATGTTATTGAGAACAGATATGTCTATAGGAATCTCAGATGCATCTCCTCCTTCTCTAACCCATGGATGTGCTGTAACCAAAACACACATACAATAAGAACAAATAAAATTAATCAAAAATGGCGTTACACTGGTTACAAAGTTCTTACATAGCGCCTGCGCAGCTGTTAATCGTGCTCTCGGGTCTTTTACTAACAACTTCTTGACAAAATCTTTGGCGCTGTTGCTAATCATTGGCCACGGTTTTCTTCTAAAATCAGGTTTGTTCTTCAAGACCTATGTATATAATTTATAAATTAACATATCTTCATGATTAGAGATTTTTATGATGTCTAATGAATATTTTTCCTTAGGGAAACTACACAAACCTCCTTGAAGATACCATCTTCAGTCTTATCCCAGAATGGTCGTCTCCCGCAGAGAAGAATGTAACTGATTACACCAATACTCCACACATCTGATTCGGGTCCTGACCTGCGTTTCAACACTTCAGGTGCTACGTAGTACGCGCTCCCAACGATATCATGAAACTTTTTGCCTACATTGTATCAAAAATATTATGTGTTTAGCTAGATAAAAGAATTGGTATGTGAAGACTCACTTTGCATAATTTTGCAACTAACCTGGTTTTATGAAGTCTGATAAACCGAAATCTGTAGCCTTTAGAGCCGAATCTTCATCAGTCGATTTGAACAGAAAATTCTGTTTAAAGAAGATGATTAGTAAGACAAAAATGAACTACACGTATATAACACATTCAGAACATAATGATGATATGAATTTGTAATTAACTACCTCTGGTTTCATATCTCGGTGAACCAAACCGCGCAAATGACACTCAGCCGCAACTTTGAGCATTTGTCTCACTACCACGGCCGCATCTTTCTCGCTATAACGGCTATCTTTCCTGAAAACAAGAAACAAACAATAGCTTAATACTCAAACGTAATAAGACTCAGAGCAACACACATAAACATATCACTATGGTTACCTCGCTAGTATCCGATCAAGTAATTCACCACCCTCGCATAGCCTGAATAACAATTTATCATCAACGGAACAAACTAATCAGCAACAGAGGAGACAAGCCCTTTTTTTTTCTTGTATCACAAGAAAGAAGATTATCCTAAAATAGAATTAAAACATAGTCTAAAGGAAGGGCTTTAACTTACTCCATGACAATATAAACAGAGTTCTTGTCTTCAAAGGCATTATAAAACCGAACCACATTTTCGTGACCAGTTAAAGCTTGTAGTATCTTCACCTCTCTCTTTACATCTTCCACAGCTATTGGAATTGTCATCTGCCCCAACCCAAAATCAAGAAATGCAAGAATCCAATACTTTAATAAGGATAAAAATAAAACAATTCTAAAATCCAAAATAATCTTTAAAATAAAAATATAGCTCTATGATTAGAAAAGAGAAGAGAGAATCTTCAAGAATGATTGAATCATGATGATAATAACCTTGGCCTTATCGATCTTCTTGACGGCGACACGATCACCGGTCTTTTTATCGGTGGCGACATATGTATAACCAAATTGGCCATGTCCAAGCAATTTCCCAATGGTGTAACGGTGATCAAAATCTTTAGCGTAACCAAAGTCAATACGTTTACCGTAAGGGATCGCTTCTCCGTGTCTCTTATTATTATGGTTATTATTGCTAATAACTTTTTCTCTCCCTCTCCCGTGCGGTGGCGTTTGCCGCGTCGGCGTTTTCTTAGCCGTTGCATTGCGTCGCTGTTGCGTTCTATGATCTTTTTGGATCGTAACGGCCATGAAAGAACATGGTGTTTGAGGCGGTCTGTGTTTGACCACCGTGAGAGGAGGATGATGTGAGACGGGGTTCCGGCCGCTGCGGTTGTGGCCGGAGCCTTTAGCGGCGGAGGAGAAACAGAGACCCATATAGTTATTTATGGGATTTTACGGTTTCTTTGACCCTACGCAATGAGGATGTTTTCTTAGGGTGAGGTTTTGTTGGCATTAATGAATGGGAAAATGAGGTCGCCATCGAAACAGCATTGCCAGAGAGAAATGTAGAGAGAGAAAGAGAGACATGGGGAGACATAGAAGCTTCGATATGCGTTGGTCAAGAAATAGACTTTTCTTGGGACATCAAATATTTTATATTTTTCAACATATTGTAATGTTTTTGGAAAAACTATAGATTGAGAATTCTAGGTTATAAATTGAGAATTTAAGGTTTAAATTTGAGAATTCTAGGTTATATATAAATTTTCAGTTATAAATGTTTAAATTTAAGAATTTCAGTTTTCTTTTTCGTGTGGAAAGACTATAAAGAAACTATAAATACTTCGCAATCATCAAAACTAAAAATAAATTAAAGTACCCAATAAAAAAAAAAAGTCAAAAAACAAACAAAAAAAGGGAGAGAGAGAAGGCGAAGGCGATGCGGCGGATCTAGGGTTTCTATGTTCTCGTTTATTCCGGATTCTGCTTGGTATTTGGATTCTGCGGTTTTTGGGTTCTATCTCTCTGGTTTTTCATTTCGGAATGGAGATCAGAAAAAGAGATTCGGTATCTTGTTCTTGTTTGTTTCGGGTTTTGTTTGGTATTTGGATTCTGCGGTTCTTGGTTTCTCTTTCTATAGAGATTCACCTTGCAATGGAGTTAAGAAGACGAGTTTCGGTATCCTGTGTGGCGAGATCTTTCGACTGCCATGGAGATTTGGTTCCGATTTGAAGTTTATAGTCTATTTGGGTTCGGGGTCTCATCAATGGGAGAGCTTCGTTTTGGAAATATCGCGTATCCCAAGGGTTTTTGATTCGGTTTTGACGGATTGGTCCTGGGAATATGTGAGAGTGTGGTTTCATAAATGGGAGGTATCACCAGGTTTGCTCTCTTATTCGGATTCTCGAATCTCAAATTTTAATGGGTCTTTGTGGTTCGGAGATTCGGTCTCTGCGTTTTTTGATCATGGATTAGCTGTGGATGAAGAATATCTGATTTCTCTGATTGGATTGCTTCAAATCCATTTCGATTTGGACAGAAGACAATGGCGGTCTACTGGTCGGAGGATATTATTTGCGATATCTCTCCATTATCTGTTCTGGGATTTTGATTCGGTCTTGATGGGTGGGGATTGGCTTTCTCTGCGATCATGGAATCATAAATGGAGGATCTTATCAGCTTCTGTATCTCTCTCGGATTCTCGATTTCTTTTTGTAATAGGGCATCCGTGGATTAGAGTAGCGTTTATAGCTATTCTTGATGATGGTTCAATTGTGGAAGAAGGATATCTGATTTCAACAATAAGTTCACACCAGATTTTGTCTGATCCCGACAAGCGACAAGTATGGTCATTAGTTTTGAGAGATTCGGTTGTGATATCAAGTGCTCTTGTGGTCTGGCGAAATCATTGGGATATCGCGGATACTCATAAATGGCATGCTAGGTTTCGGTACCCAGGGCAGGTTAAGAGGTATAAAAAGGGGTCCTTTGTCTTGTTTAGCTCTCATCATACTCTCAATTACATTCAGCTTCTTGGCTTTTCTCATTCTTTTTCTGTCTCTCTCTGTTTTGCCGGTTCTGTCTTGTTATGTTTGGAGATGTCGCAAAGCGGCTTGTTGGGTGCGAATGGTTCAGGGAAGAAAGCTGATGGTGTTGGTCCCAAGAGGAAGATCAAAATTCCATACTTTGATAATTCCGCTTTGATTCCAAGACAGTGGTGGGTAGATGTATGAATCCGAGACTGCAAGACATGAAGTCTCTTCTGTTTATGCTGCCTCGGATTTGGCACTTGGAAGGCAAGGTTGTGGGAGCAGACTTAGGTCTGGGGAAGTTCCAATTCGACTTTGATGACGAGGAGGACATCACGGAGGTTCTTAAGATGGAGCCTTTCCACTTCGATCGGTGGATGCTGTCGATGGTACGTTGGAGTCCGACGGTAGATCCGGAATACCCTTCGGATATTACTTTCTGGGTCCGAGTGATTGGGGTTCCGTTTCAATTCTGGGCTGAACCCATATTCCGGAGTATTGGGGAAGATCTGGGTCGTGTGGTAGCAGTAGACATCGATGGAGGCAGAGTCCGAGTGATCGTGAATGGCTTCAAGCCACTTTGCTTTGATACGGTGATAGAGTTCTACAATGGGGAGGAGACCTTTGTTTCCTTGCAGTTTGAAAGACTCTTTGGATACTGTAAGCGGTGCTTCAGTATGTGTCATGCTTCTGACCATTGTCCGCTGCTGGAAGCTGCTAAGCCTGTTCCTGTTCCCATTGCTCCTGTGGAGGAGGAGTTGGTCAGACCGGTTCAAAGTTATAAAGGAGCAGCTACAAGTGATAGAAGAAAGGATAAGGAGAAGGTTACTGAAGGTTCGGGTGGGGCTCAAAATTCTGACCAACAAAGGTCGCATAAACCAAGACATGCTTCGGGTAACAAGGGTCGAGCTGGTGGTGATTATGGGGAGCCTTTCGTTAAGCCAAGGAGTGCCCCAAGTTATGGCCAAGTTGATGAGAATCGTCATATGGCTCGGGTTGCTGCGGATGTCCTCGCTTCCGTGGGGGTTCCCCCGGAACCACAAGCGCAGGGAGAGCAAGGTTCCTCAAAGGGTTCTACTGAACAGGTTTTGATTGGTCAGGATATGGGTGTTCGTCCTCAACCTCCTAAAAGGGTTCGGCAACCTCTCTTCCAAGATACCAATCTTGCGGTGGTTGGAGACCAGGTTTTAGCCTTGCAGACTGAACCCGGTGGCGTGACTAGTGAGACTGTGGATGAGAGCACTGCACCGGCATCTAGGCCGCCTGCAACCACTTTTCAGGCCGCTCAAGAGGTAGTTGGGTCGAAGAGTAGCGGCTCATTGTCGCAGATTGTAGAGGGGCTGGATGTGGGGCGTGAGAACACTCCTGCCGCTGTGGTAATTCCTGAGGACAATTATGTTCAAATGGTAGGTCCGGTTGCCAGTGAAACTTCAGACTCACCAGCCCTGAAGGAAGAAGGCTCGGCTAATGGGGGCTCTGGTATCCCTATTGATGGTCCGTCTGTGTTTCCAACTGTTTCCGACGAGGAGCTTGTTGAGAGCGGCGACGATCACATGGACATCTCAGATCCCACGGATGCATCATCATCGTCTAACTCGCTTGTGGACAAGGGCCGCAAGACTAAGACTTCTTTGGCCCTTAAAGAGACAGCTTCCAAGAAGCTGAATGTTTATTTGCGGGCAACTCCTAAGAAGCGTCCTGCACCTAAATCTAATGATCTGGGTGGAGAGGGACCTAACCCGAAGAACCAGGACAAGGAGAAGGGACCACCCGGTGGATCCAAGCCACCAAAACCACAAAGCAATAAATGAGGATTTTAAGCTGGAATTGTCAGGGGTTAGGGAATAAAGCGACTATTGGCTACCTTAGGGATTTATGGGGGAAGCATCGTCTAGAGTTTTTGTTTTTGTCTGAAACAAGGCAACCTTTTTCTGTTTTAGAGCTTTATGTTGGTCATTTTGGTTATTCTGATTTAAAAACGGTTGAACCCATTGGATGTAGTGGGGGTCTTGCACTTTTTTATAATAATAATAATAATAAAATTAATAGTGTTTCAATTTTATTTGCATCCAACAGACTTATTGATGTGGAACTAGTGTATAAAGGGAAACTGATTTATCTTACCTTTGTCTATGGCGACCCGGTTCCAAAGAACCGTGAATTGGTTTGGGAGAGGTTAACATGAATTGGTTTAACTCGGGACTCACCTTGGTTTTTAATTGGGGATTTTAATGAGTTGAAAGGCAATCATGAAAAGAGAGGTGGCAAATTACGTCATGCGTCTTCTTTTGTACCTTTTAACACCATGATTCGACATTGTGGTATACTTGAATTTCCTTCTCTTGGAGATAGTCTCTCCTGGTGAGGATAGCGAAATAAGAAGCCAATAAGATGTCGGTTAGATCGGGCTTTAGCGAATGAAGCATGGCATGATATGTTTAAGGACTCTTTCACAGAATATTTAACTATGATTGCATCGGATCACAAACCCTTGGTTACGGTAATCGAGGATAAGGTACATAGGGGTCGGAGCGGCTTTCGGTTTGATAGACGGTGGCTTGATAAGGAAGGTTTCTATGATGCGGTGGCAGAAGGTTGGGAGACAAATCCGACGGACGCTACTACATTGATGGATAAGATTACCACTTACCGGCGGGCAATTTCCCGGTGGCGGAAAGCACAAGTACCTTATGGACGGGAGACAATTGAGGACTTAAAGGCCAAATTAGCGGCTGCACAAGATAATGATAATACCCCGGTGGATGAGCTTGCGGAACTCACTTGGCGGTTGCGGGAAGCGTATCGGGATGAGGAAGTGTATTGGTATCAGAAAAGCAGGAGTCGCTGGATGAAACTTGGGGATCACAATACCGGTTACTTTCATGCTCAAACAAGGCAGCGTAGGGCACGAAATCAGATTGTAGGCCTCCATGATCAGCATGGAGCTTGGACAACGGAAGAGGCTGATATCCAAAATATTGCGGAATCCTATTTTGAGGAGTTATTTACCTCGTCAAATCCAACGGATTTTCAGGAAATGCTAGATGAGGTCCCTTCATCTATCACTGCGGAGACCAATGATTTTCTGACACGCGAGGTTACCGAGCAGGAGGTCAAACAAGCTTTATTTATGATGCATCCTGATAAGGCTCCAGGGCCGGATGGCATGACGGCTCTTTTTTATCAGAAAGCATGGACTACAGTACAATCTGATCTTGTACTGGTGGTTAATTCTTTCATGCGGGAGGAGGTTTTTGACAAAAGATTAAATGTGACAAATATTTGCCTTATCCCCAAGGTGGATAAGCCGACAAGAATGGCGGAACTTCGGCCTATTAGCCTCTGTAATGTTGGCTATAAGATTATTTCTAAGGTTTTGTGCCAGCGTCTCCGCGCTATTTTACCTTCCATGGTATCGGAAACGCAATCAGCATTTGTTGAGGGACGCTTGATCTCGGACAACATCCTGATTGCTCAGGAAATGTTTCATGGGCTACGAACCAATCCATCGTGCAAGGGAAAGTTTATGGCTATTAAGACTGATATGAGTAAGGCTTATGACCGAGTGGAGTGGTCTTTTATTGAACACTTGCTCCGGCAATTCGGTTTTTGTGACAAATGGATATCATGGATAATGTTTTGTGTGACATCGGTTCAGTATAAGGTCCTGATTAATGGACAGGCCTATGGATCCATCACACCTTGTCGGGGACTTCGTCAGGGGGATCCTCTATCACCCTATCTTTTCATTCTTTGTACAGAGGTGCTTATTGCCCATTTTCGGAAGGCGGAGAGGCTGAAACTTATTACAGGAATCAGGATATCGACAGCTAGTCCGGCTATTTCCCATCTTTTGTTTGCGGATGATAGTCTTTTCTTCTGTCGAGCCACAAAGGAACAATGTGAGGCGGTCTTAGGGATTCTAAGGAAATATGGAAGGGCTTCGGGCCAACAGATAAATTTTCAGATATCCTCGGTTCAGTTCGGACATACAGTGGATAATGATCTTAGGGACGAATTGAAAGGGGTGCTCGGTATCACGAACCTGGGTGGCATGGGCTCGTACTTAGGTATCCCGGAAAGCTTAGGGGGTGCCAAGACGAAAATATTCTCCTTCGTGCAGGACAAGTTGCAAGCTCGGGCTAGTGGGTGGCCGGCTAGGCTTTTGTCCAAAGGTGGCAAGGAGGTAATGATCAAGTCCGTTGCCACGGCTGTTCCTACTTTTGTTATGTCATGTTTTCGGTTACCCAAAACGGTTACGAGGAAATTAACTAGTGCGATTTCTAATTTCTGGTGGAGCTCGTCGGGACATTCCTGAGGGTTGCATTGGGTGGCGTGGGATAAACTCTGTTCTGGCAAAGATACTGGCGGATTGGGGTTCCGGAGTTTGGATGATTATAACACTGCGTTGCTAGCAAAGCAGCTCTGGCGTCTGATCAGAGTACCGGATTCCCTTTTCGCAAGGGTTTTTAAGGGACGCTACTACCGGCATTATGATCCTTTTGATCCAATTAAATCTTACTTACCCTCATATGGGTGGCGGAGTATGATTTCTGCTCGCTCTCTGGTGAATAAAGGACTCATTAAACGGGTAGGATCTGGGACTTCCATCTCTGTATGGACCGACCCATG
>NC_025699.1:26760884-26771696 GCF_000633955.1 Camelina sativa
GGAGTATGATTTCTGCTCGCTCTATGGTGAATAAAGGACTCATTAAACGGGTAGGATCTGGGACTTCCATCTCTGTATGGACCGACCCATGGATCCCTGCTCAATCCCCGAGACCAGCATTAAGCACAGGGTCGGTTTTTGACCCCTCGCTTCGAGTTATAAATTTCATCGACAGGACCTCAAACTCCTGGGATATGGCTCAGCTTACGGCGACTTTTGTTCCGGAAGATGTGGCTCTTATTTCCGCCTTGCCGATACGACAACCGGATAACCCGGATCTATCTGGCTGGCATTTTACCAAGTCCGGTAAATATTCGGTCAAATCAGGGTACCATGTCCTCCGTTCAAATATAACAGCTCATACTAATGCGGAAGTATTTGGACCAAGCATTGTGCCTCTTCAGGCTTTTGTATGGAAAATCAGGTGCCCACTGAAACTACGACATTTCATGTGGCAAGTGCTTTCAGGCTGTGTAGCGGTCACGGCGAACCTCCGGAAACGGGGTATGAGCTGTGATACAGGGTGTGGGCTGTGTGGTTGTCTGGAGGAGACAATTAATCATACTCTTTTCCAGTGTCCGCCAGCTAGACAGGTTTGGGCTTTGTCGAATTTTCCGACAGCCCCTGGTCTTTTCCCCTCGGATTCTGTTTTCACAAATATGGATTTCCTATTTTGGCGGTTTCAAGACGTTCCAGGTTATGCCTTTTTCCCTTGGATTTTGTGGTATATATGGAAAGCGCGAAATGATAAGCTTTTTGGTAACCTTGACTCCAATCCCCTAGCCATTTTGCGGCTAGCGGAGGATGAGGCAAAATCATGGGCTTTGGCCTAGGAGGATGCATTGGCCTTACCTACAGATGTACCTGCGGTGGCGGGACGAAATGGAACTGGGGGCATAGGGATCCCTAGATCTCTATCGAGCTACATTTGTTGTGTTGATGGTTCTTGGAAAGTGACAGATCAGTTTGCGGGTAAAGGATGGTATTGTACCTCACCTTGGGGTGAGGCACCTACTATGGGTGCTGCCAACCACCGCCGTAGCTTATCTCCTCTTCATGCTGAGGTAGAAGCCCTTGTTTGGGCTATGCGTTGTATGATTAGGGAAAATAATCAATCTGTTATTTTTCTCACCGACTGCTCCGATTTAGTGAAGATGGTGTCTTCGCCCTCTGAGTGGCCAGCTTTTACGGCGTATCTGGAAGACATTCAAGCGGATAAGGAGGAGTTTGTTTCCTTTTCTTTGGTCTACATTCCTCACACGCAAAATAGCAAAGCGGACAATCTCGCGCGACGTGTTCGCACATTACCGCATTCAGCTACCTATGTAAACAATGTTCCTACATATTGGCTTGTTTGAGCCAATCTTGTATTCTGTTGAAAAAAAAAAAAAAAAAAAAAAAAAAAAAAAAAAAAAGTCATTGGTACTTTGAGGCTTTGAGCAGCTCGTGATACTCGTGACTCCCACTTGTTTATGGAGCAATATAATAAGTTTGGGTTTTGGATCGTCTCAAAAAAAAAAAAAAGTTTGGGTTTTGGATCGTCTCAAAAAAAAAAAAAAGTTTGGGTTCTGTTTCTAAGTTTGCAAAAAGTTTGAGGTGAAGAGATTGGTTGGTTTATTTAATATGTTTTGTAATGGCAATATAATGAGTTTGTGTTTTGTTTCTAAATCATGTGTTTTGTTTGGTTGGGTTCCTTAGAATAATCTCGTTTATGAGTAAGCTTTTTTTTGGTCTTTTGGCCAAAATATTATATGAGACCAACAAATAAAAAAATTAGCACTTTGTCAGTTTTTTCAGCTCTATAATTTCTAAAGACAATTCAAAATTTTCAAGATTTGCAGAGAGTAAAAGAAAGTGATACATGAGGAGAAGAGTAAAATCAAACTTGCTAGTTGGCATCATCATAAGCGTGTCTTTCAATATAAGAAGCTTCCGCACGAGCCTCCTCCAACTTTGCTGAGAGCTCTTTCATGAAAGCTGTGCTTGTTCCGTGGCTGATCCGCAGAACGTCAAATGCCTTAGTCAGTGAACTCACCGCCTCTTTGGTTTCCCCCAGCAACCTGAAACATAACAATTATAGAGAGTTAATATCCGCAGAATATGATAGAAACAAACACCAAGTTATTGCACTCAGACTCGGATCAACATAGAGTTAATAAGGACAATCATTTCCTACAGGCACACCATGAATCAGTAATGTTTGTATCCACACTTCCGCAGGGATTCAAGCTTAGGGGTATCCAATTTCTAACCACCAAGCCAACCTCTTTTGGTCAATACGGAGGGTTGCATCTAGGTCTACTATACATATTACTCTGAGGTCCTAATCGGAAGTCACAGTAGAGTAAAAGTCTCAAGCCACTATGGTAATGTAACTGGGAACATGTAGTGGAATGGTTGCTTCAATAGTTTAGGAATAACACTTATTTGGTCCTATCGATATTTACAGGAGAATCAAATCGACGTGATATAGATCATAATTGTGTCTTCCAATTCAGTTTCAGTCTCTGCAGCTCAAAATCTAATCCAGGTAACACAGTAAACTAAAGAAAGGATAAAAGACGTTTTAATACCATTCGAGTTTTCCCTGGGTATAGAACTGCAGTCCAATCAAAGGATGGGTTGCTGGATATACTCCTGCAATTTTATAAACAAAGTAAGCACAAGTTATATAACCACCAAAAGAATTTGAATGACTCTACGATTACTGTTAGCTGTTTCTGTTGAAAGACTAATTAGCAGCCATTAGTACCAGTACAGTTGGTTTTTGATACTGGTAGTGTAAGCAATTAAGTTCGTACAGTAATTATAAGAAAATGTTCCAATACAGTAATTATAAGAAAACTCTTGAGAGCTTCGAAGATATGTTTAAAATATAATTCCCACACCTAGATCTATATACTAGAAGTCTAGTTATTTTTTAAGATGTCCAAAAGAAAAAGAAAAAAATTGATAAAACTTCCTGCCTCGAGAAGCAACGTAATAATCAAGATGAAGCAGACTGATCAGGATTAAGTAGACATACTTTGGTAAACAGGGACTATTAGTCTGCAGTAATTTAAAGCTTCTCTCCAGCTTTCTACATCCATTAGAATCTGCAAAAGAGTGCGTAACAGCAAGCTTTGAGACACCACATTTGTATCTTCTTTTCAGAACTCTGTACAACTTCCAAAAATCCAAAACCTTCTTTCTAAAAAAAATTACCTTGAGAAGTTTTTCACGGGTTCTCATTAAAGTGATGGAGAAAGAATTGTAAAGCTTAACTTGTAGTCTCTCAATTGTCTTATATAGTTCAATAGTGGCTTGTTTATCTGCAAATGGTCAAAGATTCTCTCAGACAAGTTGCAACACAGCTCAATGTAACCAAGATCAGTTAATCTTGTTCAGGCATATAAATGCAAGCATTGGAGGAAGCAAAACAGGCAACAGATTACTTTCTGCGGAAGGAGATGCAGGAGCCTTCTCTGAAACTCTTTTGATATCACTTGCTAACTTTTTAACCTCTTCCTTGCTCCTTAGAAGCAAGCATTTCTGGCAAACAAAGCCTTTTTCTTCTGCAAAAGTAAACAAATGAGGATTAGAGAGGGATCAAGAATGTTCTTAGACACACAAACTACGTAGTTAAATCTTAACATACCAGGATCACGGAGTAAGAAACCAGTGCATTTCTCATTGGCACACCGATAGCATTCCAATATTGCACTTTCTTCAATATCATGAGGTTTTCCCTTAGATATGAAAAATTAGGGTACATGTTGTAAGAAATCTATATTGAGTGGTCAAGTACAAACTCCATTTGTTAATAATTAGGAGGATTAATGACTACTTACAAAGTTATTGCAACGAGCACACTGACAGTGGAAGAGGTATTGTTCTTTCAGAGACTTCTGCCGAGTCAGAGTGCTTCCAGCGGTTTCAATATAGCTGATAGTTATCTGACCAAAGGCAAAGGATCTAACAGCTATATGTCAGTGTTCTACTAGCATATACGAAAGACTCAAGAAGATAAAACAAAGCAGAGACTACCTCTGAGTCCTTTGGTATCTTATCCATCGCCCGGACAACAGCCATCTGCTCCTCAAACACTAAAATCGCATTGGGAGAGCAGCTACAGAGCAAAAGATTTAGGCAGGAAACAAAGTGATTAAAGAACACAAAGAAAACAGATTGGTGAAGCATTTACCTGTGATTTATAATGGAAACAAAGGGAAACAATCCTATCCCTTGAGGTCTCAATTCGCTATCACAAATGGTATGAGCATTGCATGAGAACTGTGTTCAGTAGAAATGAAAGTGGCTTAAGTATATCCTGAACAACATTCCAGGTAAAGACGAGAGGAACGCAAATAAAACGAGGCCAATCTCTTTTGATTTGTAATAGTAATTTCATGAGTATTCAGATGCAAATTCATATCATCATCAACCCATCTGTATAATACTAAAAAAAAAACTAATATCAACTGCAGCTAGCAGGAAGCCAGCTCAGTCTTTGTCAAGCTAAAAACTTGAAGATTAGAAAGAAAGAAAAAGTGATGGTGTAGAACCTTTGAAAAGTTCTCGGCGATCTCTCTTAGGTCAACATTAGGTAGTTGAAGAATCAAGTTCACAAGATTAGCCATCTGTGCATACAACAACATCTGCTGTTCATCAATCTCAGACATGTCTACCAAATGCGAGGTTAAAGACTACGAATTTCCAGGGGTAAAGAGATCATCATTCATCAATATCACAAAACTATAAAACCCAAAATAGAGAGGATACGGGACACCAAAGCCTCCACCAAAGTATAATTGTCTGTTGTCGTAACTGGAAGGACCTGGACAAGAATAAGTACATTAAGAGATTAGGATACATAGACTGCTATCAAAATATAATATATTGACTTATTCTCGACATTTCAACACAATGAATCAAAGCACAAAGCATGTAAACAAATGAATGAGCTATCAAAGGTGAATGCAAGTAACAGCAGAGAGTCATAGCTGATGAAGATTACCTTTTCATTTTGCAAATTCCGCTTGATGTAAAGTTTGACCATCAGACGTATCGTAGGAGTAACAAACTTCCGTTTCTCTTTGTCAAGCCTAGAGAGAGCTTTGCATTCATGGCGATGCAACTTCCACTCTGACTTCTGAAAACAATCAAAACAACCTAAACCGAATCAATCAACAATTGAATAGAGGACTCAAACAAATATCAAAACAACATCTCTAAAGGTTACTATTATAATAAACCTGGCAAGAGCTCCCACAGTACCAAACAACTTGACAACCAGAACATCTCTTAAGGTTATTATTATCATTGGTCTTGAAACATCCATCACATCTTGATTCAGAGGACGATGTATTATTATTCGGAACACAAACATAAGGCTTTTGGCTTAGAATCACTTCGCCTTATTAAGAAAACACACAAATTATTAGTAAGCGGAAAAANAAAAAAAAAAAAAAAAAAAAAGCGGTTGGTCGATTGAAACCCTAAATAATAAACCCTAGGGACTGGGAGAGAGAGATGAATGAACCTGGACGAAAATATCTGGTAGTGAAAAGAGAGCGGCCTTTCTGTGGGAGATTCAAAACGCTTAAGCAGCGGTCTTCTAGAAACCTCTCCAAATCCGCCATTAGTGAAGCAATTCTGAAATTTAACAACAAAATTAGGGGTCAATTCAATTTTGTTTCAGCCTCACTCGCTTGCTTTAAAAACCCCCAGACCGCTAAATTTTTTTGTTATTCCGGGTTTTGGTGGATATTTTATTAGATTGCATTTACATCCCTTTTCGAATTTATACATTTTTCCCACAATTTGACGGAGATTTTTTATTAGTTACATTTACATCCCTTTTTCTAGTTTATATAATATCCACATTTGGACGGAGACTTTATTAGTCTGCATTTGGATCCAATTTTTCTTGTTTTATAGAGATTTGTAGAAATCTGGTAAGAAGTTATTTGTGATTATGTTTTATAGACTCGAGATATTTCAGAATTTTTTTGGTTTGGAAGCCTTGATCTACATTTCAGAGTTATGTTTGCTGTTTGCACACTACTCTTCTAGAAAGCATTGTCAAGCTCCCTTGTTTTTCGTAGTGTATGGCACAAATAGCTGCATATGTAATATTGAGTTCGAATAGTTATATGTATAATGTCTTTGTCATCAACGATTTGAGGTTAATCAAAGCCTGATTTTGCCGGAAAATAAATGTTCATCAGACCCCTTTTCTTATTTATGAAGTCTTTTCAACTTCGTTTGTCACTCAAAACAACTGATTTGCATTTGGAGTCATCAATTCCGAATTATGCAGAAGCTTATGGTTACGATTGAAGGGTTATATTAGATGCATGATATATTAAAGATTAAAGGGTTCAAAAATACAATTTATAGTACAGGAAATGTTGCACAAAGGCGAGCGACCAAAAGGAGTGTGATAAAATTACATAAAGGTTACATATATTTACAACCCTAATGAATAATGTTAGCTTCCATTAAATTAAAAAAGCACTGAAAACTTAATTGTAAAGTATTTTGAAGTTAGAACCAAGGGTGCCATGTTGGATCCATCATACATAAGTTGCGAGGCGACAAGGCTGCCTCCACCAACTCGTTCACACCTCTTTGCACTGACTGCGGCGGCTCAACCGTGTTCTCATCCTACATAAAACAAAACCTATCAATATGTTTGACCTTATGATGATGATGATAAACATGATCACTATGATGATGATGCTGTATGTACCTCTTCCGAAAAGTACTGTGGGGCTATTCCTCTGATCCGGCCAATGACATCTTCCACATTGGCGTTAACTTTGTGCTTCAGCTCCGCTGAGTTCAGTGTAGCAATTCCTCCAACAGGAGGAATCGGCACACCAAGAGGTCTTCTTCCAAACCAAGACAGCAATTCATCACGGAAGAACATAGCAAGCTGATACCGTAGATGTTCGTTTTGCTGAAAATTTGCAAGACAATAGAGAAACAGAGATCAATCAATGGGCTTGTTGCATCCTTAAGTTTTTATATATATATATCTTGAATTATCCCTTTACCTTGGAGGAGATTACTGCTTGAGCTGCTGAACACATGGATGACATGAGGAGACCTTCGACCCCAAACTGAGAGAAGAATGCTTGCATGTTCCTTGTGAGGCGGAAAGGCACGGGTTCGTTAAATTCTATCATCCCGTTGGCGTCATAAGCAGGGTGAAAATCTGTCTGGAACATTTTCCCAGTGTTTTTTGCAAACAAGACCTTGTTCGGGGACCTCCCACCGATTTGTAGCATGAAGGACATGAAACTGGAGACAGCTAGCTGAACTGCAAATTGTTTTTTGAAAGCCCACATATGGCTTCCGCTCATCAACGTCTTGTACATGTACTGAGAGAAGATACTGTCATTAACCAAAGTTTTTGTTATGTCTATATAAGCCTGCAGACGAAGATCTCCTATTGCCTCTGCTGAGATTTGCCCTGATATAGCTTGATTAAGTTGCTCCTTAAAGTGGGTAATTGGAAGATCTGCCTCCCGGTCATTTCGTGCACAGTGATTCTCATAGACCTCAAGGAAAGTGTTGTACATGAGATCATCCTCAACCATCCGGACCTGAAACCATATATTTTTGTTAAAACCAATACTCGTCCAATGAAACATCAAATCTGAATTGAAGGTATAAAAATCACCTGAGACCAGACAGGAATGATGATTGGAGTGTGAATTCCAATGTGTCGACGTCTTGATTCCTTATGCTTATCAAACATTTGATTCATTACACGGAAAAGCTGCAAGATACGTTCATCACTTCTAGCATTAGGCGTCAATGATGTCTGGACTATAAAGTGCTTTTGCGAGCCATCAGAGCCAATCAGAGTCAACCGCCTGAAGCTGCTTCCATGCCTTCGAACGATAGGAACGTCTGCTCCAACCCTATCCAACTTTACTGTATGATCAGGTGCGACTTCCTGTTTAATTGCACATAGTTATTTTAACAATCAGATAGGGAAACAATGTTCCAACTGAAGTCTAAATTAAGAACAAGGGAAAAGTAGTCTAAAATTCCACACTTAATTCTACCTGGTCAGCAAAGTACTGCCCTGGTATCTCCACATCAACAACACTGAAGTCACGCAAAACCCTGCTCTCATCTTCCAATCTTAACACAGCCGGAAACCTATCTTCAACATTGCTCTGAAGAATATTTTTCCACTTTTTCAGTCGCGCCGTCAGCTCAGCGAGTGTGTCTGGGAATGTAGATGTACTTTCTGGATCAAGATGACGCTCAAAATCCTGTTTGTACTCTTTCACAAATTCGACATGCTTGGTTACAGCATCTGCCGAGAAACAAGCTCTGCAGACACCCGACAGCTCTTTTTTGAGTGGTTGGGGAACCTCGGCAGTGGTAGCAGTTGGATACTTGTAGCAACGATGCAACAGAGCATTCACAACCGCCAGCAGTCTTTCTTCCGGTAATGTAACAAATCTTGAACCTATTTCTGTGAGAAGAACCTGAAAAAGAAGATCACTTGCTTAGATCATCCAACCAAAAACCTGCTTGGTTGAGTCAGAATCAAAATCGAAGTTATATCTTTCTTAGTGTGTTGTATATTCCTCTGACTTATCGTTACTGTGAAAATTTGCATGTGTTCAGAGCACTTTTAATGAATATGGTTGATATTTACAGGAAAAAAGTATCACCTCGAGTTCACTGGCTAAATTGTTATGTTTACCCCTAAGAGCTTCCATGATATCTTTAGCAGCGTCAAAAGCACCCGCAGCAGAGATTGCTAGGGATGCAACATTCCGCCTCGCTGTGTTTTCATTGTTATCATTGATACCGGAGCTGCTTTGGTGCATCGGTTGATCACTCCCGGTATGGACATTATTTTCCGCAGTGGAGCGGTCACTATCTTGCCCATGTGCATTACCACTGTCATGTGTTCCACTGGGCCCGCTAATTTGACTGCCTTGATGGATTTGAGTTTCCGATGGTATATTGCTTCCACCGTGACCTGCACTTGCACCAGAGGCATTTTGCTGCATTCTTTGAGCCAAAACCAATCTGCCAAGTTCGGATTTATTTACTGCATCACGTCGTTCCAGCAAGTATGTGCGCAACCAGTAATAGAGAGCCTGAAACAGAAAATCGCCACATACTCAGATAAAATGATGATAATGCACGAATTAGTCATAAACGCAAAAGGTAAATTACCTGCGGGAAAACTGCAGCAATTTTCAATAAAACCAATTTGCAATGGGGTGCTTCTGTTCTTTGTAGGGAAAGTAACAGCTGTGGGATCCAAGAAAGCCATACCCAGTGAGGAACTTGCTCTAAGTGTTTATCAAACACTCTGCCAACAGGCTCATTCACTGTATCAAAGCTAAGAAGATAAAGAACACGAGCTATATGACTTCTGGAATTGGAAACTCCAAATCTTATACCCTGAAGAAAGCAACTGACAGCATATTCAAGCCATATTTCTTCTTGTGTTTCTTGGTATGCCTACAAAAGTGAGTAAAATATAAGTACAAGTAATAGAAAATTTAGGGGAATGTTAACAGCCATATAAGAAACAGAACATAGTCACAAGACATACCATATCACAATAGCTTCCCCAGCTTATCCATCCTTTGGGTAAATTCTTGAACAGGGTGATAGCATTGGAATATGCAATATTAGCACTTTCGGTGTCATTTAATTTCAAATGAAAATCCCCCTTCAGACGAAATATCTCTGCTTTGATCTTATCTGGAAAATACTCCAAATTTGTGCTATTGATTAGATTAAGACCACTAGCACGCTCTCCCTTCATTTCCAGATATGCTTTTGCTTGCTCTCTAATTTTAACAAAAGCTTCCTGCACTCACACATCCAAAAACAAAAGATTAGGAAGATACCTTCATAAACTTAACACTATTTCAAGCTAATAGAAAAAACGAGAGAAAAGAAAACAACGAAAAAAACTTGATGAGATATGAAACGAAAAAAAAAAGGCAAAAACTGCAGCTAGTGTAAGGAGTGCTGCACTTGACAATTTTAGAGAAATGTACCTGTACTTCCATAGTTGAGTGTCCATACATTTTTTCAAGAATCTGAACACAAACATCATAAAGCCCTTGTTTCCGAGCAATCCTGGCAAGCTTATTGACATTCCATGCTTTGTCACGAAAACCAAGGTGATGAAGTGGAGAATTTGAAGTAGCAAAGTCCTTAAATGCATCAATAACAACATTATACATTTCATTCCTCCACTGTAGCATATCGTACCAGACTGTCATATTATCCCATTCATTTGGAGTCCTCAGCCTCCAAGTCTCAAGAATATCCTTCAGATCTGCATAACGATTTCCAAGTCCACCAACTGCAACATTTCCTGTGCCTTTACTCCCATTTGCGATGTCAACATGAATTCTAGCAGACTCCTGAACCTCAACTAGTTGTTGGAATTGCTGCAATAGAGGCACTCTAGCATGAACAGACATTTCAGGCAACTGCCACCACTGTTCCAAGGCAAGATCAACGCCTTTCCCCACTGTGTTTTCGGCATCTCCAACACCATTTGAATTTCTGTCATGAAGGGCAAAATAAGATTGAACCAAACGAAGCTTTGGAGTCTCTTCCACTTGTGCCTTTGGTATAACGTGATCCTTCAAATATGCCCAATCGGGTAATTTCCAAAGACTATCAAGCAGTATTTCATAATTCTCAATGCTTTTTCCAAAATCTACCAGGGCATCCCATTGACTAAGCTGACTGGCGCAGTGGAGCCACTGCTCCTCCCACAGACACATTTCTGCTTTAGGGACTGTGTTGTTATACGTGCCTTGG
>NC_025699.1:26771809-26775455 GCF_000633955.1 Camelina sativa
GGGAAAACTGCAGCAATTTTCAATAAAACCAATTTGCAATGGGGTGCTTCTGTTCTTTGTAGGGAAAGTAACAGCTGTGGGATCCAAGAAAGCCATACCCAGTGAGGAACTTGCTCTAAGTGTTTATCAAACACTCTGCCAACAGGCTCATTCACTGTATCAAAGCTAAGAAGATAAAGAACACGAGCTATATGACTTCTGGAATTGGAAACTCCAAATCTTATACCCTGAAGAAAGCAACTGACAGCATATTCAAGCCATATTTCTTCTTGTGTTTCTTGGTATGCCTACAAAAGTGAGTAAAATATAAGTACAAGGAATACAAAATTTAGGAGAATGTTAACAGCCATATAAGAAACAGAACATAGTCACAAGACATACCATATCACAATAGCTTCCCCAGCTTATCCATCCTTTGGGTAAATTCTTGAACAGGGTGATAGCATTGGAATATGCAATATTAGCACTTTCGGTGTCATTTAATTTCAAATGAAAATCCCCCTTCAGACGAAATATCTCTGCTTTGATCTTATCTGGAAAATACTCCAAATTTGTGCTATTGATCAGATTAAGACCACTAGCACGCTCTCCCTTCATTTCCAGATATGCTTTTGCTTGCTCTCTAATTTTAACAAAAGCTTCCTGCACTCACACATCCAAAAACAAAAGATTAGGAAGATACCTTCATAAAACTAACACTATTTCAAGCTAATCATAAAAAAAAAAGAAAAGAAAACAATGAAAAAAACCACTTTGAGACAACGAAAAAAAAGCCCTTGTTTAGAGAGTATTGCACTTGACGATTTTCGAGAAATGTACCTGTACTTCCATAGTTGAGTGTCCATACATTTTTTCAAGAATCTGAACACAAACATCATAAAGCCCTTGTTTCCGAGCTATCCTGGCAAGCTTATTGACATTCCATGCTTTGTCACGAAAACCAAGGTGATGAAGTGGAGAATTTGAAGTAGCAAAGTCCTTAAATGCATCAATAACAACATTATACATTTCATTCCTCCACTGTAGCATATCGTACCAGACTGTCATATTATCCCATTCATTTGGAGTCCTCAGCCTCCAAGTCTCAAGAATATCCTTCAGATCTGCATAACGATTTCCAAGTCCACCAACTGCAACATTTCCTGTGCCTTTACTCCCATTTGCGATGTCAACATGAATTCTAGCAGACTCCTGAACCTCAACTAGTTGTTGGAATTGCTGCAATAGAGGCACTCTAGCATGAACAGACATTTCAGGCAACTGCCACCACTGTTCCAAGGCAAGATCAACGCCTTTCCCCACTGTGTTTTCGGCATCTCCAACACCATTTGAATTTCTGTCATGAAGGGCAAAATAAGATTGAACCAAACGAAGCTTTGGAGTCTCTTCCACTTGTGCCTTTGGTATAACGTGATCCTTCAAATATGCCCAATCGGGTAATTTCCAAAGACTATCAAGCAGTATTTCATAATTCTCAATGCTTTTTCCAAAATCTACCAGGGCATCCCATTGACTAAGCTGACTGGCGCAGTGGAGCCACTGCTCCTCCCACAGACACATTTCTGCTTTAGGGACTGTGTTGTTATACGTGCCTTGGGTTGCCTTAACCATTGCCTGGTAAAAGAGGCTCTGGGCACGCTGCCAAAAACCATGCTGAACTAATGAAAGTCCAGCTCTCGTTTCAGCAGTGATGGATCTCTTCTTCCACAACCCAAATCTCATATCTTCTTCATTTAACAAACGATAAAGCTCAGCAAGAGACTCAGCACATTTTGTGTCATTCATGAACAACATCACATGGCTCTCTAGCAACGCCAATGCGAGATGCCACGCATTGTACGTTTTTCCAATATATTTGATAAGCTCACTAGGCATCCTAGGTTGAGGGTGGCTCAACTGAAGCCCTTCCAGAAGTGCTTGCACAACATTTGGCCGGTGTCCTTGCTGCTTCTTATGGTAGTCCTTCGATAGTAGAGAAATCATAGGTTTAGCCAATGCTACCTGTTCTTCCTTGAGCAGGGTTACCCATACAATTGGAAATACCAAGACCCACAAATGATATGCAACATTGGCATCCGTGTGAGCCAGCTCCCTTAAAGGGATGACGACATCAGCCACCTATAATGGAAATTTAAAATAGTTATAAGCTTCAATATATGAATAACGACGTGATACCAAATCAATCAGGTGGATAAATATGCCTAGGGACTTATGATAATTTAGTCAACATTTTTGATTAGGTATTATAACAAAGAGAAAGCACCATGATAACACAAAAGAAAGTTTTAAATGATTCGTAAACACCTGAAGTTTGCTGGTCGCGCTCAGAAATTGTGCATGCTTCATAACGATACTGTCAAACATTGAAGCAACTTCTTCGGGACCCTCTAAGTTAGCAGGAACTTGATGCTGTATTCCAGGACTATCTGAAGGTAAAAGTGGTAGTACCCTCGCGGAATTTGGGGCCAGGCTAATTGGCTTGTCCTCAACTAAGATAGCTAAAAGGAGATCAAGACCTTGTTTGAGCCAAAATACATCACTTAAAGCTTCCCAATCCTGAATTTGAATAATGTACTGCAACCGCGCGAACAAATTTTTTCCAAGTGACTCGTGATATAACAAGAAGAACTTCCTTCTCATATCAGGATCACTTGCCCTTAAACCAAGCATAAAATGTCTTTCTACTTTCAGAGAGACCTCTTGTCGCAGGCCCAGAGGATACCTATTCATTAAATAGATGAAGAGATATTATTCCTAAAAGCAACAGTGTGACACAAGGGGAAGAAAAAAAGGAAGCATAAAACATACTTTGTTGAATCGGCACAAAGTCCATATAACAGCTGAAGATACTTCTGATCCCACTCTTCCAAAGCATCAGATGAGAAGTGTTGCTTATCAATATAAGAAAGCTTATTGAGAAAAGTAACTACATCCTTTTGGGTAAGGAAGGAACCAGACAAACCAGATGTGCCTGTTTTGCTGAAATCATCCTCAACCCACCTTTTAATCATGTCTAGTATGCAGAGAAGCACACTAGCATCTGTACCCTTTTCGGAAAGCAATGTGTTCAAAATTTGAGTAACAGATCTTTTGCAATCTGCTATAAGCATGACCGTTTCATCAATAAGTTCCAAGACCGACTTTATATTACATATGACTGCTCCAACATCAGCAGTTTGACGAGAAGAAGTTACTGCAGAATCCGAGTCTGGTCGCTGGCCCTGGAAATGGAAAGGAAAAGGTCTAGAGTAAGCCATGATTGGGGGATAGGTTATCTAGTCACCATCCATTAGTCACATGGTTTAAAAAGGGTTAAATTACAATGGATAGAAATGATATCTTGAAGTTGATAATAACATAAACCAATGAGTCTGAGTAGCTAGGTGAAGTAAGAGGGGAACCAGTATAAATCCTGACATTAATGAAAGTTATTGGTGCAAAGCTGAAAAGATGCATAGGAGATTCTAAAACTCACAAACGTGGCAAATACCAAGTAAATTTAAATTTTATTTCAAGTTCCCATACAAAGGAAAGCAAACAGTATTAAACTCTTAGCAGAAAAACAAGTTATTTAGTAAGAATGACGTACTTGTCTAGGATGAGAACCCACTGCTGACCCCAGGTCCCGTGCAAGGCGCTGAAGGAT
>NC_025699.1:26776824-26777585 GCF_000633955.1 Camelina sativa
AGTTTTTCTAAATAGTTGAACTTGACATTGGCATTTGGCCAAACCTCCAAAGCTTGTGAAAGCAAATCTAACGCTTGTTTGTACATGGTGTTGGTTTCTCTGTCCTTAGGTTCAATTACCAATGCTACCTGTTCAAGAAAGTGAAATATATTAAAATTAGAAAAAAGAAACTAGAAATGAGGTCATTTCCGCTATATACAACTCGACTCGACTGATCGGACTAATTGAAATAGCTGGAGCGATGGCATGCACATACGCTCTTAGACATGAGGTGCCATGGTTACGAGAATTGGAAAGCTAACCAAAGTAAAATATATGCTCAACAGTTGAAGGTACGAGAATAAAGCCTTACTCTTATGAGAAAATTAATGATCATTTCTTCCATGGCAGCATTTGGCTTAAATTCCTCGTCAGGCTGGGTAGCAGATCCAGGAGTTTCCACATTGGGGATTGATGATGCACCGCCAGGTGACATAACACAGATTGATTGGAGACCAGGTTCAATTTTGACTCGTTTACTTGGATCTTCTGATGTGGCAGATCCGTCTGTTGAACGCTTAGGATCAGCACTAGATGAAGTATGCAACTCATCATTAATCTGACTGGTTCCATCAGTATCAGTCACCATTTTCATTTCATTCTGTCTTTGCCTTTCCCAGCTGACAACCAGTCCAGCAAGTTCAATTGCGAGCCTCCTATTCTCTGCAGTAGTATTATATGGCAAACCTAGACGACTTAACGAATTCACCATTTGAGGAACA
>NC_025699.1:26778532-26782371 GCF_000633955.1 Camelina sativa
TTGAACGCTTAGGATCAGCACTAGATGAAGTATGCAACTCATCATTAATCTGACTGGTTCCATCAGTATCAGTCACCATTTTCATTTCATTCTGTCTTTGCCTTTCCCAGCTGACAACCAATCCAGCAAGTTCAATTGCGAGCCTCCTATTCTCTGCAGTAGTATTATATGGCAAACCTAGACGACTTAACGAATTCACCATTTGAGGAACAAATTGTGCCCTACAGCTGTAAAAGAGATCTGAATGCCGAACAACAAGTAGGAAGATGTGGATCAAATTTGGAATTGAATGACCTTCCTCCACCAAAATTTTTTTAGTGTATCTTATCCAGATTGGCATGCGTGAATCTCCAAGAGGTAGCCTTTTAGGCAAAGCTGGCATTAGAATATCCAGGGCTTGCTTAACTAGCATCTTATTCTCCGGCTGGCATGTCCTAAGAAGTGCGACAAAAACCTACATCATTGGCAAACATTTGTGTCACTTAAAAAATAAGACGAAGTTGTTTTGTATGCATATGCTTCTCTTCAACTAATTCAAATTGAAGGAGAAGTAACGTCATAGACAAAACTAATCAAGTGTATGTCATAGTACCATGAATTCTAGCAAACATGCATTATTTAGGCAAAATATGCATTCAGATCTAGCTTCATGTAGACTATCAACAATGGCACTGTAAATTATTTTCACTTAAGCTAATAATTATTGACCGTCTCAGTCATATACAAAAGTTATGAAATACGCTGAAATCAGAAGTTTAAGGAAAAACTTTTTTCTCACTCTTCAAGAAAATCAATAAACATCACTGACATACGAAGTTTTACGGTACCTGAAGAATGATCTTCTCAGGAGCCTGGTAAGCATCCAAGAAGTGGCAAACATTAACAAATGCCCACTGTTTACTGGCGCTATCTTCCCGTTTGAGATGATTCCATCCAAACTTAATGAGCTCTTTTCTATGACTGACCAAGTCACTCTGAAGATACTTCAGAAGCAATGTTGCTAATTGCAAAAGTTCAATTCTCAAAGGTTCATCATATTCAGCCGAAACCTACAACAATCAAGAGGAGATTTAACACTAAAATCTTAATAATTCTGAACAAGTGGATAAAAAAAAATGAAAAACTTTTGTAAACAGTGTTACTACCAAAAACCTGTACAAATATCTATTCATAACCAGTACGAATCTTCCCCACAATTTTCTTGATATTTTTGCTTAGGAAAGAAAAGAAACCTACCTCTTCGGGTGGATCAAGAAGCCTCTCAACAATGGTTTTGACTATATCAGGGTCAATGACCTCCCAAGTTTGGCCGTTTTGGAAAGCATGGGCAAGCATTGGAAGAATAAGCATTTGCATTGCTTGAACTAAATGATCATGGCCGAGTTGTCTGGAATGGAAAAGGTTAAGAAAATGCAGGAGAAGTGCTCTTTTCATGTTGGGCGGATATCCTTCTGCAACCTGATCAATATATCTCATTTGTTATACTACTGCTGAAAAGTGCGAAAACTAATGGGATTAGAAAGAAACTGTAACTAAATTTTAAAATCTCAGATACCTCAATAATGTAGAATTCCTTCAAAAAGGTGTAGTCAATGCGGCTATGGAACAAGAAAATGGAGAGAATATCGAAGAGAACATTCACTTCAGATTTTTCATGCCGTAGGTAATTTAAGAAGCACTTGACAAGCCACTTGCTCTCTTTCACCTTAGTTGGAGAACACAAAAGAGTTCAGATTCCAACTTTCATATATCTTACGTAACTCAAAAGGAAGACTATAAATCATCAAGTATCACAGCTCTGTTCACCACACCAATTTAATTTCTACATCAATTTACGTTCAATAAATAATACGAGATGGAATTGAAACAATGTCAGGAGAGTTCCAACAAGAAATCCAAGAAAAAATGTGGATACTATCTAACACAGGCAAATCAAGAATTCAATGGAAAAAAAATTAACACATCACAGTGAAGCCAAATGTCTAGATATGGTCGAGATAGAAGACACTACCTGAACTAAATTCAGCTCTTGCTCATTCTGCAAACGAGATATCCTTGCAGGTGATTTCCAAATGAGAACCAAGGTATCGAAAACACTGCGGTTACTCTGCAACCAGCTGGGTATCAGTTTCACCATTGTTTTGATGAGATAGAGCCCCTGAAAATACGCATCCGATGCTATATAAGCCTTTGTTGATGCCACATTAGAACTCTCTAATTTAACAGAGATATGCTTTTCATCTCCAGATGATGTAGCGGGAGGAGTTGAAACTGTTGTGCCCAATGTAGGATCAGGTTTTGGCAAAATTTCAGGAAAGGCGCATGACAGTATCTTCTGTGGAGACTTTGCAAGTTCTTCTCTTAACGGCTGGCCAGCATCTGATCGAATTATATACATAAACCTGCGTTTTGTTTTTAAGGGAGAAAGCACGTATTGTTAGCATATTACAAAATCAACAAGATGAGGTGAACGAAAGCTTATCATAAGAAAGTGTCCTCACCTCCGAAAATATTTTGGTTCACTTAATCTAGAAAGAAAATAATCAACAGCTAGGGCCGCATATCGATTCAAAAATTTGGTAAGCGGTAGACGGTATGGGCTATTAATCTCACTGTACACTTGCCCAGGAGGAAGAGCTGCTTCTAAGTCAATGGTTAAGGTTACAAGTTCATCTAGAAATTTTGATGCAGCATGTGGGAGTAAGTGGAAGAGCTCGATAATAGCTGCCATGGAAACAAAAGAAGATTTGAGTCAAGTGAATAACCATATGACCAGGCATCAATTAGTTATTTAAGAAAAAAAAAAAAACAAATTACCAGCTGCTATTTTTGGCTCTTCTCCAGCTTTCCATGATTTCTGGGACTGGGCAAGTTTCTCCGGCTCCAACCATTTTTTAAGGTGCTCCAGCAACTTGCCTCCTAATGTCACATTAAACCAATTTGACAGAAGTTCAAGAAGGCGTGCCAGACCTTGCAGTAAAGGCATACTGAGATTCTTTGTGTGTGCGAGATTAACAAGTATCGGCCTGAGGCTACTCTGAAGAAGTTCCTTGGGCATCCGTTGTTGATTGATAACCTATATCAGAAAATAGACTTTCAAAAAACGAATTAAATCAATATGAACAGAAAGTTAAAGAATATGATATCAAGAAATAGATTCCAATGATAACTCCATTTCGCAAGTTCCTCATATTCAAGAAGGCAAGTATTGCATATAGCAAGCTTAAACCATGGTTGCACATATCAATTACCCCCAGAAAGGAAAACACCTAGGCTATTACGAATAGGAATATCCCAAAAAACTTCAAACTATATGTGCATGAACGAATCCTGGCTAAGATAAAAGACAACTACAAACCTGTCTTAAACCCTCCTTGGCAACCGCCACGATTTCAGGTGCTCTACATGTGAGAGACTTGAAAAACATGGAAATTATTTTGGCACGTAATTCATTGTGAGTTTGCGTTCGGAAATCAGTCCACGCCATAGTTGTGCACAGAAGCTCAATACAAGCTGTTCGAAGTCTGTTCAATGATGTAAGCACTTTAGGATTCATCAACTTCACAGCCCAGACAGTTTCATCAGCCTCAGCAATTTGTAATGCTTCTTGCAGAAAATTCACCAACTCTGGAGTCACTTTTAAAAGGGGGGGCCTCAGAGCCAAGCAAAAATTCAGAGCTGCAACTGTTCCAACCTGTAGGTAAATATAATAACGTAAAAATTAAAGACAGGGGAAGACAAGAGAAAGAGATACACAAAAAATAAATAGCACTGTGAGGCACCTGTTGATCAACTGTCTTTGATCGGAGTGGACGCATTATAAGTGGCTGCAGTAATAC
>NC_025699.1:26783480-26784924 GCF_000633955.1 Camelina sativa
CATACACCAGACCACGGACAATCTTTACTTGGAAATGACATAATGTTTCAACATTCACTTTTCCAACCAATGCACCTAGACCCATAACCCCTCCCATCTGCGCTTGCCAAGTGCTCCCATAACAGCCATGCAAAAGCCGAGGCAAAAGTTGTTCAAAGACTGGTATTCGCACACTTGGATGGGGTGAATATACTGGATTTGTAGAAGGGCTCGAGACAATCATTGAGGCATTGTGACCACCCCTAGCCATCAACACATCAGCATGTTTGACACGAGCGAGGAACAAAAGTGTTTCAGCAAACACATTTAACGCATTCAGAGCAGCTTTGGCGTGGAGCCTGTTTTCATCTGCAAGCACATCGACCAGTGCATCTAAAAATATCAAAGGATCTAACTGCTTTAAATTAGATGATTGATTACTCTTGGATCTGGAACTTGTCGAAATCACAGAACCACCGAGTGGATTAGTACTGGTTGATGCATTTGAGGAGGTATAGTCAACATGCAAAATAATTGCAAAATGCCGACAGATGTTCTCAACAAAGTCATCGTCTGTGTCACTGAGATCTGGATCAGAACTGGCAGCAAGTATAGTGATCAACAGTGTCTTGAAGATTGACTTCTCAGCCATTAACTGAGTCTTTGTTTTCACTCCTAAATCAGCCTATGACAGTAAAAAACAGCCCACTTATTAAAATTGAATCTTTCTTCAGCCTAGTAAGCAAAGCGAAACAAGTATTATAAGGAAAAAAAAGTTCATCTAGAGGAGACGACATATATACAAGATCAGTTTTCTATCAAGAAAATGAATGACAACAAAACGAGTATTACAGAATTATAATCATGCCCCAGGTCAATGTTGGTCAATCAAGATGTCTTTCTCTAATACCAACTGTCTTCAACATCAAGTAATGTCATTATCCTAGTCGATATGCATGATAATAAATGGTATTGATACACTTAGAATGTGCCAAAACTAAAGAAGTGGACAAATAAGTAAACCTATCACTGAGATAACCTCTGCCATGTGGAAAGAAAACTTGATATTTGACCAGTAAAATACAGAGTCCAACTATGACAGATTAAGATTATAAAAATGATACTTAAAACTAACCTTGATTTCCACTGATTCACTCCTGTGCCACGATGAATCAACAGAGGAACGTAACAAAGTTGATAATTGCCTAGGCGTTTGACCCACATCAGTGACACATCCAGGCAAATTAAGCTGCGATAACAAGCATACACGGAGGAATTTTAGAGCTTGCTTTCTGTAGTATATGTCCATGCCGTGATTTCTCTGAATAACCGCTGCTACTGCAAGATTAATAAATTTGTCTAATGGCACCAAAAAAGGTGTTGATGGCTCAAATGTGAGAACTAAGCGAAGCCCGTGTTCTGGATTATCTTTGCATTCAAGTGTAAGTGGCTCTTTCAGAAATCT
>NC_025699.1:26785957-26790611 GCF_000633955.1 Camelina sativa
AATACAAGAGGCTTCATGAGACGGGGAAGGTATGGCAATAAGGAGCTTAAGCGTGCAGGAAGCGTCAAACAAAGCTCTAACAAAAGATCTTTCATGTCCTCCCCAGCTGGACCCTCGAGCATTGTCAGAAGAAGATTAAGACAAGGTAGCAGCATAGGTATCAAATCTCTCAGAAGCAGCTCATATTTACATCCAGCGAGACCTCTGAAAACAGTGCGGAGCAATTGCATATAACCAAGAGGTTTTTCAACTTCCGTAGCATTCTTCATGCAGACCTCCATGATAACAGGAACGTGGTGCTGTAATATTCTTTCAAAATCAGATGGTGTTTTGGTGACAGCCCCAAAGATGCATCTGAACAGATGCAAAACTAGTTTAGTTGCAGCTGAATCCGGATTCTTCAGAACATCAAGCTTGCTGCTAACTAGTAAATTAATCAAAACATCTGCAAATGGCTTGTAAACTTTGGGAGCTTGCAGAAGTGCTGCAAATATCTGAACGAGTTGGCTGTTGTTAATCATGCTCTCAAAAAGCTCTGGCATGCATAAAGAGAACATGTCCATTAGGTCTCGAGGTTCCATAATAGCAAGAATCTGGGAGAAAAGATTAAGCATTTCCTTCTCCTCATCCTTCTCTTTGAAGAGAGCTAAGCAGTGGACACCACTCTTTAAAACACCAGAGGCTTTCCACACCTGCATAAAGGTCGAGATTACTAAGGTTTATAAACATGCACTGTTAATGACTAAAGTACACAATCTTACAAGCAATACCTCATCTTCTCTCATTCCTTTAAAACCCTGCGGGGCAGATGATTGTGAAACAAGAGCTTGAGGGTTCATCCCCTGGGCAGCAGGAGAAACCGTCATAATTGATATACTTGCATGAAAAAACTATAGAGCACTGATACAAGAGACAACTGAACACAAACCTGAGGTCGAGGCAAATGTGCATGGGTTATACTCCATATTATTGTTTTCATTCCTGAACACAAATCAGAAAGAGAAAAAATATTGATCGTCCAGTCTAGACTCATGATCAATGTAAAAAGATAATTCTGCTAAGATTCAGTACCCATGACCAGTGTCTTGATCAGATTCTTACAATCATTCACTTCTTTGGAATGTTCAACAGGAACCTGCAAATTCAAAACCGCCTGCAACCAATGTGGTCTAGCTATTACTAAAACTTCAAAGAAAATATAAGAAGTTAATCCAAACTTCAAAGATAATCCATTTGTTGTTCCAAAGAAAATATAAGAAGTTATCAATAATAAGACCGCATAATGCTTTGTAAATAGACAAAAAGCCTGGTACAAAATCTAAGAATCCAACTTAAATTATAATATCACCTATACTCCAACTTGAAGCTAAAGTGGACAATCCGCGTAAGGAAATATGATTAGCAATCCAGTTTGAATATAATCATGTGCAAGACGATCCCACATTGGCTGATAATTCGGGTTACTCACTAAAAAAGCCACCAGTATAAGAGATGACACAAATTACCTGGACAGGAAGTTCAAGCTTCGACCTTAAAGTGACCCGATCCTTTCCCACCTCACCCTCCTCCAAAAGCTATGAATCGCAAAGCAAGAATTGGTAAAATATCCAACTTAAGAAGAGAATTAGCTGAAGGTTCAAGATTCCTTTTTATTAACCTATTAGCACCTCTTTAACGGTAACATAAAAATATAAAAAATGACATAATTCGGGTAACATGAATCCAAAGCAAGAATTGGTAAAATATCCAATTTAAGAAAATAATTAGCTAAAGTTTCAAGATTCCTTTATATTAACCTAGTAGCACCTATTTTAAAGGTAACATAAAAATATAAGAAATGACATATCAAGCAAGAATACTTGTTAACAGATATTCTCAAAGACATCTGGAAACGGAAAGAGATAACAATAAAGCAAATGCATCTTGAAACTTGCCCCTGAAGATCAAGTGATCAACACAATAATTGATGCACATCTTTCCCAATCCCAAACACTAGAAGGGCAGAGACCAATTAAAAAGCAGTATAACTTGGTTTTGAAACTTTAAAAACAATAAATCATCAGTGTATAGAAGAAAATCAAGCCAGAAAAAGTTGGAACTCTTGATCACAACAGTCGCTTTTGAAAAGCAAACAGCATTACCTGAGGAATAGTACGCTTGAAAGTACTGAATTTCCCCACAAAGGCATCCAGGATACGTCCCTATATACAGGTGTACCATGAGTTACGTTAATGGATAGAGAAGCCAATAAATTCTAACGTGAGCTCTCTAGTGAATTTATACCAGTAAAATCCGTGCTTCATCCATTGACTGCTGATCAACATCTTTCTCAAAGATTGGTTCTACCTGTATCAAACACAAGTTTTGATTGAAGCTTAATTCAGAAAAAAAATAAACTAGTATGCATATTTTAAGCAATTTTATCGAATTTAACAAGACAAGCAGAGTCAAGAATATAGAATTACCAGATTCAGCATCAGCCTGGCACATGTTGTATGGATGCTAAGAGAGAGGGTAGAGTCGTGCATGTTTCTTGAAAATAGGTAGATGATCCGAGATAACTGTGATGTTATTTATAGTTAATTAGAGGAGTGTAAAGGAAGTACATTCACTAAGCAGGAAAAAAAAAAGATGTTTTATTAAGAAAGCTTGATGGTGCAAAGAGAAGTGATCAATATGTTAGATTCCTAAGATTTTCCATACACAGAGAAATAGTTGGGTATCATAATGAAGTGTTTTCACTTATATTGGAATCTAGGCGGTCAAAATCAACGTTTCACATTAAATGCTCTTCATCAGTAAAGACCTGAGCAAGAGAAAGATCTCCGCGAACATGGTGAACGATTTCCGCGAGTAGACTGTAAGCCAAAGGCCTCAAAGACTCGAAACATGCTCGCCCAGTTCCAACTAGAACCCTAACACAGAACACAAAGAAGAATACCTGACAAAAGTCATTATTTGTTGCATGATAAATTATATGCGAACTAATGTTGTGCTTGATTCAACCAAACAGCTCCTTAAGAAAATACTAAAATTCTCAAATTTCAGATGTTAGCCTAGTACCTCTCATCTAAAAGAGTGTCAATAAGAGGAAATAAGCCTCTCTTGAAATCCGTCCCAAGAACATGCTTTAATGAAACTAAGAGTTCCTGCATTTCGTGAAATGGAAATAAATCTTTAGCTGCAATCCCTTAAATGTGTCACCATAGAAAACATACCGATATAAGGAAACAAAAGGTTTTCAAGTTTCAACCTTTCTGATAGATGCAGAATCTGAACAGGTCACAAGCAAATTTACAATGCTTTTGCATATGCTTTCTTCATGCGGTCGGATATATTCGGCACAACTTTTTAACAAATAAGTTAAAAAAGAAACCGTCTGCAAATAAACAAAAATCAAAAAATTAATATATCATGGCATCTCTCAGTTATGAACAATATAATTCAGATGAAACAATGAGTCGGTGTAGGCCTTGATATAATAATATTTCCAACTACGTAGAAAGCTTTGATTTCCTTTCATACGAGGACCTTTCTTACGAGGAAACATTGTCTCACCTTAACCTGTGCACCCTTCAACTCTATGAACTGAGGCTTCAAATGTGAAGGGACATTCTCAGGTCCAGGGACAGATATAGCAGCAACCATCAGCGGAAGTAAATGAGGAATGTTGGTCTGAACGAGTCGGCTATACAGCTGAAAAAGGAACATAACAACAAGGGGGCTCTCTGTGATGATCTTGAATGACCGAGTACTGGGGTTAAGCTGCCCATTCCCAACAGGTGCGGCAGGGGTAAGGGACTGATCAGAAGTCGTAGGCGTCTCCATAGGCTTCACATCTTCCATTTTAACATTATCGAAAAAATGGCTGACGGTGAATCTGAAAATGGAATAGATCTTGCAGACAAAGTCTAAAAAGGGTTGAACCTCGTTTTCTAGTGTGGGCCTAAAGTTCCTAAGAAGGTCAAAGATGATGCGAATGCAAATTAACCCGTTTTCTTCATTGTCAGTGGTGAGCACCTGCATAGCAACCTTCAAGAGGTCCTGAACAAAGGGACGAAGAACCTCACTGTGGGGAAGACGATTGAGGATCTCAACCACAATGTTCCGCAGTTTGTGTTCTGGATTATCAATGAACTGCGGTTTCGTAATCTGTAGAAGAATAACTGAGAATGCTGGGAAGTAGCATTTTAAGAAATTCAAGTACTCAGCCGTATGCGCTATCTCTAGACTATCTCTGACCTCCACCACCATCTCAAGCCTTGCTTGTATAGCTACACAAAAATGAAATTTCCCCACAGAGAGAAATAAACAAAAATTAGATTTTTATCCTTTCGCAGCTAACAACTTTTACAAGAACTAATTCCAATTCAAGACTAAAACTTTTAATACGAGAATCATGAAAATTACGTAGGAAGCTGCTTTAAGTTAGAGAGAGTGAAATAAAGAGAGAATTACGTAGGTCAGGATCCACGAGACGACGGGAGTGTTGCTCGAAATTCTGAATTGGACTCATGGTTGAACCAAAAGAGAGCCCCGAAACCACAAAATGCGAAATAATTTACACGGCGGAGCTCTTCCACCGATCACAGACGCGACGATCTCTTACAAGTTCCAGACTAGGTCAAAATAAGCTGAAATTAGCGAGGGCTTT
>NC_025699.1:26791157-26822106 GCF_000633955.1 Camelina sativa
TTTTTTTTTTTTTTTTTTTTTTTTTTTTTTGTGGTTTCTCAGTGACTCTTTTTCTTTGAATGCTGAGTTCTGTGAACTCTACAAGAGAGAGGTGAGATCGCCGACTTGTAAGTACCGCCCAGTTTTGATAGTTTCTTTAATGGGCTCACAAATTAGGCCCAACTAAGTTTCCAGAGGCCCGTAATGCTTTTTAAAAAAAAAAAAAAGAGAGGAGGAGAGGTGTTGTTATCAAAGATGGTCACAATTAGCTAACGAATATTAGACAAGACCAAAACCAATCACTATAATTTCAATTAAGCAAAAATTTCAAGTGTAGTGAACGCCAAGAATCTAACACCCCTCTAAATTAGTTTAGTACTATATATACTAAAGAAGAAAAAAAGCATAAGTATTCATTAATATTTGTGTGTTGTTGATGGGAAGGTAGTTCGTATAATAATTAAGGAAGGAGAGTAATGGAGAGAGTGACCGGTTGGAGAAGTGATCGGGCGGAGATAGAGACGAGAGCAGCGTTTGGGTCGGTGAAAGAAGCGGTCGCCATGTTCGGAGAAAAAGTTTTAGCCGGAGAGATCTATGCAACTAGGCTTAGAGAGGTAAACAATGCTCCTTATCACAAATATATGGCTACTTTCAACATTTTTATTTTGGGAATATGTATAATAGTGTATATATGTTGAGAATAAATATAACATTTTAACCTATAAAATAAACTATTAACAACACACACATTTTTATTTTTAGGTATATGTGTGTGTAAATTTAACAAAAGATAAATTATATCTATAAAGCTTCTTCATTATGAAAAATTATATATTCATATACGTGCGTGTGTTTATATGTAACACGTCCACCATTGATATGTCATTGTATATTTGTGTATATAATGACATCACATGTATTTGACGGCTTCAGATTCGGATAAAGGAAACAAAATCAATTCCGAGTGGGCTGACTCCTCTATCAAGACTACGATCTCTTACACTCGAGCTCGATCAGACCAGAGAAAATCTTACAAGAACGCTACAACTAAACACCATCCTCACCAACAGAATCAAAACTCTAACACAAGAACTTGAACATGGGAGGAAGGAGATACAACATCTCAGCAGGACGAGGTCGAGTCGCCTAGACAATCCGGAGATTGAGGAACTCAAGTTCGTGGAACAGCATCACACGAAGACGACGTCTAAAGATGTTGATGAAGAGGTTGTAACGACGGAGGAGCTGGAGAAGAGGAGACTCGTCACATTCGCGAGCTCGCCTTTGCTGACGCGTGTGATGTCAAACGTCAGGGAAGAAGAAGAGGGGAATAATAAAGAGAAGGATTTTGAGAGAGATTGTTCGGTCAAGAAGACAAAATCAAAGAGGGGTTTTGCTCCGTTCATGGGATGGTTTAGAGCAAACCGAGGACGAGATTGATCTATATAAGTCCAACAATGCTTGGTCATATTTGATTATTTATTTTTACATCGTTGTATACTTGTATAACATATAGTCAATGTGTATCAGTATCGTTCTAAGAGTTTGATGAATAATATGTTAAAATGTGCATCTCGCAGTGATCATCAACCTTGGCTCTTTACAATTATCTCGATAGATAAAACATTTATACGCGATCGTTACCGTTTATACGTACATATTATCCTTTGCGATCTTTATGTAGCTGTCATCTTTGTGATATCTAATCTTCAATTCTTGGGTTGTTGTAAATCGTTATGATGTTAGGTTTATGTTTGCATCTAAACCTGCAACTTGGAGATAAAACAATTTCAGACGAAGATATATATATATATATATATTTTTTTTTTGAAAAAGTGTTCCAAATCTAAAGTTTTTGCAAAAATATAATATTTTATAATATAAAAATACCACAAATTTTGGTGTTATAGAAAAATATATAAAAAGTGTCCAGTAAAACAATTTTGGATTAATAACTACCTCACCGTAATATTCACATAACGGATATAAAACTTCTATTTCGGCACATTATAAAAGTTAGCCAACTTAAAAAAATGGCAAATGGACCAAACTGAGGGAATCACAGACCATGATGTTACACAAGCCTCACATCTTTGCTTCTTATAGGAATAACGTACTTTGAAATTTGAATCTCCAAAAAGCATCTAAAGATCTTCTCGGATCCGCAGAAAAAAAAAACTTCATATGTATATCCACTTGTATATGTATACATCACAGGTAAGTAACTCGTTAAGACACACATAACTAAATATGTCAGTGATCTAGACCATATATATGAAAGGAACATATATTCAAATACTTTTATTCAAACAATTATATGTTAACGTGATTCATTCTCTCTTTCTCTCTCTCTCTCTCTTCCGAGTTCAAAATGAATGTGGGCAATGTGGTCAAGATGATAGATGTGTAATTGAGTTTTTGTTTGAAGAAATTAAAAGCCTATTCGATTTGAGATCTCCTTGATGTAGACTCCTTTATTCTTCTCCATGGTTTGGTTTATGGTCTACAATATAACATAAAGAGAAGTAATGAATAAATGAATTAAAATGTTAATGTAACTTTGATTCGGTACCTCGACAGATAAGCTTATACATAGAAGAAATGAATAAATGAATTAAAATGTTAATGTAACTTTGATTCGGTACCTCGACAGATAAGCTTATACATAGAAGAAATGAATAAATGAATTAAAATGTTAATGTAACTTTGATTCGGTACCTCGACAGGTTGAATCTGAGATCAGTACTTGCAAAAGAAAAGTAGAAGAAATCTGAAGTCTGACGGAAAGAGGTTAAATTAAATTTTGATATTCGGTCCACAAAATACAATAAAACGAAAGATCAGTAACGGTGTGGGAGAGGGTAACAGATTCTTTCCAGTACTAATTTAATCATATTACTAGTATTTGGCCCGTGCATACGCACGAAATTATTATTTGTGATCAAATAATATGTAACTAATTATACATTGTTTGCACTATAATCAGTTTAATTTGGCAAAAAAATTCCGAATCCAATTTTGCTGTAATGGTTTTCGAAGAGTTATTATTTTTCAATATGTTACGTTACGTGTTATTATTTTACCTAGAGGAAGGTAAAACACACTTTCAAATAACTAAATTTAGACATTCCAAGATATGAATGATTTAGGAAAAAAGTCCATATTACAAATAAAAAATAAAGGCTTATAAAATATGTCTTAGAGAGAAGAATTGAATTTGACTCTGTGTGAAATAGAAGACTAACCTTGTGGTTGTTGTTGTTCCATTTGGTCTTGTTCTTCTCATGTTTGCCGCCCATCATCCTCCACCTACGTTGTTGTAATTCATAGAATAGTCTTGTTCCTTCACCCAAAAAGTTCAGTTCCATTAAATTTATATACATATATATATAGGATATATATATAGTATTTGAATTAAATGACTTACTGTTTGGTACGTACCATAGATCCATAGACATGGCTAGTTGGCTACTTGAGGAGCCATTAGAAGCATTAACAGCACCACATTCAGTACCTGAGCTTGCATGATTTAAATTCCCTTCAAACAATTATACGTATATATTGTGATTCCACACCATACAATATATACAGAGAAAATGAAGAAAGAGACATAAAATTAGTGATTTTTCTATACTGGCCAAAAGCCCTAATTTCGTTACAAATCACATATAAAATTAAAATCACGTGAGTCTAGTTTCCATTACACAACAAAGAAACCGTTCTTTAGATGCAAATCTGGTTTGCCCCAATGAAGATCCATAACTTCACTTATACGTACGTCATTAGTCATTACATATACATATATCCATCAAAATCACATGTACATAAAATTTTCTTGGGCTCGGTTATTTTTACTAATTCATACATAAGAGAATTTGTTAGAAATACTCTTTTTAATATACTCTTTATCAGAAATACCATTTTTTGCAATTTTTACTTTTGGATTCCATTAATTTTTAATGACCTTTTACACCTACTTGAAAAATATTTTAGTAAAATAACAAAAATTTCCACCAAAAACAATTCCCGCCAAAAAGATTTTTGACAAAAAATTTCAAAAAAAAAATTTACAAGACTTTTATAAGGTTTTTTATAAAGTTTTTTTATAAGGTTTTAAACGATTTTTAAATATTTATAAGACATTTATAAAGTGTTTATAAGTAGAAACCTTATAAAAGCATTATAAAAACTTTATAAAAACTTTATAAAAACCTTGTAACTACCGTATAAAAATCTTATAAAAGCCTTATAAAAAACTTTATAAAATTTTATAAAACCTTATAAAAATCTTTCAAATGTTTACAAAGTTTTTATAAGGTGTAAATTTCAAAAAAATTTATGGGTAAATCCAATTTCGTAATTTTTGCAAGTTTCTTTTTTTTTTGGCGGAAATTTTTTTCGATTATGGTGATTGTGCATTTTTGCTTTCACTCAACTCAAAGAAAGGGTAATTTGGTCATTTGTACATAAAGAGTGATAGTTTTGAAAATGATTAACATGTAGAAATATTTTTGAAAAGGGAGATGGAAAAATGGACATTTTTGAAAACTCTTTCATATAACTAGTTCATAGTAATATATATAATTGACATAGTTAATTAAAAAAAAATCACCTGAATAGCATTTTTAAAATCTTCTTAACAATTTTTAACATTTTATATACATACATATATCTATCAAAGTCATATATGTGATCTTGTTAGTTTTTTTTTTCTTTTTTTTTTTTTCGTTAAGTTATGTAATAGGTAGACAGGTAGTGGTGTAAATGTTTCATAAATAGTAATACACGTTCGTAGGGAGTGAGACTTGATCACTAGTGTGACGATGCCTTTTTTTTCGTTTGTCAACATTAAATCGAGTACGCGGGTAACACAACTTAGTGAAGTCGAACTCCGATGGATTGGTCGCAGAAATATTGTTATAACCACTTGACTAAAAACACTTCTCAATACCTTCTTTTATATATATTTTTTTTTTGATATTTTTATTAGTTTTTAAACAATCTCATCATACAATCTTAACATTTTATATTTAACTTGTCGCCGTTATAAAGATCATAACTCATTTTATCATATAATTCATTACATTTAGTCTGTGGTATGCTATAAATATGTTAAATATATTTATTTTTAAAAACATTAGAGTATTTTTGGCCATTTTTTAATATGTTAATTATTTATCATATTCTTTAAAAAATCAAGTTAATCTTGAACATTAGAATTTCCCAATAAATTGTTTTTTATCATCGTACTCGAAATTCAAATTCTCCACCATCTCTAAAAATCAAAGAAGGGCAAAAATGAAAATGGCCAAAAAGAGGGTATTTTTGAAAAAGTATATATCAAAAAGGTTATTTTTAACAAATTCTCTATATTTTTTAGATTTTTTTGAACATATGTGCGATGTACCAATAGTTTTACATCATGTTTTGCGGTTTTTTGTTAATTGGAATCTTATTTTCTTGAAATTATGTATTTTCTAATCTCCTCAATGGTATTTGTACTTCACTTTCTCTCGTCTTTAAAGGTTACAATGGTTAGGTTGAAGATATAAGAAATTTTTTTTTTAGGATTTTTGATTTGTTTTTTGGTTTTTTTTAAAAAATCAATCGCAATCATCCGCAACTGCAAATGCTTACGAGAAGCAGCTTTTGGAATTCCATGGTTGAGAGCGGTTTACCAATCACTAGCAACCGCTACCTCCCACAAACTCACCAATCAACACCTTTCTTTTTCTCCTCAAAATCACCTTGCTTTTTACACTATCTCCAACGTGGCTTTTAATTATAATGACATCTTTCATAATTACTTTGGGGCATTTTCAAAAATGTCCTTTTTTAAAAATACCCTTGGATGTTAACCTTTTTAAAACTATTCTTCTTTATGTGCAAAATGACTAAATTACCCTTTCTATGAGTGACAATAAGAATGTACAGTCATCAAAGTCATAAAGTTTCCCGCTAAAAAATATATAAAAAATTTCCCGCCAAAAAATAAAAAGTTTTCCAGCAAAAAAAATATTTTTCGGTCAGAATAAAAAAAATTTCTGCCAAAAAATGAAAACATTTCCCGCCAAATTTTTTGAAATTTATATCTTATAAAAAACGTTTTAAAAAGATTTTTATAAAGGTTTACAAGGTTTTTATATATTTTTAAAATTATTTTTAAAAAGGTTTACAAGGCTCTTTCGCCCACAAGCCCATTCAACAAGTATTACCCGAGATTTTCTGGTTTAATCGGAGTTTAAGATCATTCGGTTTATTTTGGCCTAGGTCAGTATGTCATTGTTGTCAACTCCTGAACCAACATAAAACATAGATGTTTTGTGCTACCTTGTCTGCTGATAGTGACAATTTTATAAACATGATGAAAATGCCTCATTACTTTTCTTTACGTCGTCTAGATATGTTGTCAGTAGAGACGGTGCAAATATGTTTTTGCAAATTGCAATGGTGATGTTTAGTACTTAAGATACAACTAGAATAGGATATGTGCTAGAGTAAAGGTTGATATTTAAAAATATATATATATATATATATATATTATAAGTTCTATATTGCTATTTTTATTATGTCGAAAAATATGTTTATGTATGTCGATTTGGTATAACTGATTATATCACCTTGTTAATTTGGTGGATATATCCAAACTTTTTTTTATCTTATTTTGTATAGTATTTACCTTGTTAAATTTGTTAATATTGTGGAAAGCTTAAGAATTTTGTTTAGATAATTAGGTATAAAGAAATAATTTGTTTAGAGATTTGTTAATATGTGCATATGTTTGTAAAGAAATGATGTATATATAATATATTTATAATATTAGAAATAATAACTTTAAGTTTTGGTATTTATTAAAATGGTAAGAATTTGTTATGTAAATCATACAAATAAAATGTCATATTAGCGAATGTACTTACGTTTTATCAATAAGGAGATGATATTTTGATTTTTATTTGTTTGTTGGTGTTTTTATTAGTGGGATTTTCGCTTTATTTCTAAACTCTTTTAATAGTTATTGTTTTTTTAACAATCCTATTTTTATATTAATTATAACGGCTACTGTATAGATATAAGATAACTCTTTAGTAGTATAGATTTTGAATCTAATTAATTAAGATCAATTTTTATGTCAATATTTATATTTATAGTAATATTTATATTTATATATATTGACATGGAAAAAAAAATTACTATTAATAATAACCACGAGTGTCACAGTAAATATATCTATTTTGTTTTGTTTGTTTAGCTATCTTCTATTTAATAGAAGAGAATGTAGCTGTTAGATTAGAGAGCTAGGTTTTGAAATTAAACAATTGTAAATCATCGATGTTTTGAAATTAAACAATGTCGTTGGTGCCAATTCCTGAACCAACATAAAACATAGATGTTTTGTGCTACCTTGTCTGCTGATAGTGACAATATGATAAACATGATGAAAATGCCTCATTACTCTTCTTTACATCGTCTAGATATGTCGTCAAGTAGAGACGGTTGCAAATATGTTTTTGCAAATTGCAATGGTGATGTTTAGTACTAAAGATACAACTAGAATAGGATATGTGCTAGAGTAAAGGTTGATATTTTGTTATTATTTAAAAATAAATATTATAAGTTCTATACTGTTATTTTTATTATGTCGTGAAAATATGGTTATGTATGTTGATTTGGTTTAAATGATTAAATTACATTGTTAATTTGGTGGATATATTCAAACTTTTTATAGATATCTTATTCTGTATAGTATTTACCTTGTTAAATTTGTTAATTATTGTTTCTTTAACAATCTTATTTTATATTAATTATAACGGCTCTAAGGTAACTCTTTAGTAGTATAGATTTTGAATCTAATTAATTAAAGATCAATTTTTATGTCAATATTTAAATTTATAGTAATTTCTTTGAGAAAATAAAATAAAATTTATATTTATAGTAATAATAACATATATATTGACATGGAAAAAGAATTAAAAAAAGTTAATATTAATAATAACCACGAGTGTTACAGTAGATATATCTATTTTGTTTTGTTTGTTTAAGGGATTTTAGTAATAAAACCCCTCGAGTAAAGAAAAATCATAAGAAAAACCCTCAATTATATATATTTAATGGAAAACCCCCTCAACTAAAAATCCGTTAATTTTTACCCTCCTCCGTCTACAGTGCCGTGAAGATTAAACAGATACAGTTAACCTGCGAGACAACATTTTTTCAGAAATAAAAAACAAGATTTTTTTTTTTTTTAACGGCTTCTTATTACGATTAATTAGATGTTACATCTTAGTTCTTGAAAAAGGAAATAAGGTACATGAGAAAATACATGATAACATGAATTGTTTGGAATTGAGGTCTTTGACAAAAGGTCTGCAGCTTGGTTGTTGTTCCTTGGCGTCCACTCAAATAGGACATTATCAAAACGTGTTTTCCAGTAGTTGATGTTGCGGATCCAGTTAAAACTCTGGAAATTTAGCACTCGTCCTTCTAGAATATCTTTAACTTGCTTGCAATCTCCCTCAAAGATGACTTGTCGATGTCCTTTGCTCCAGCAGTGTTGCATTGCAATGAGTAGTGCTTGTAATTCACTTTCTAAAGGTGACGCAGTGGATTGACCAGCATTAAGAAAGTGTCCATTCTCATTTCGTATTAACCAGCCTAATCTTGCTTGTCGAGTACCACTGTTGAAAGAACCATCATAATTGCACTTGAACCATCATAATTTCGTATTACCATTGGTTTTTCCACTCAATGGTCAAAGATAAAAAACGAGATTTATACAACACGATTTGCAACTGAAATAACAAGATGTTTTTATACCCAAATATAAATCCCCAAAATTGATGAACCCTAATTTATGAAAGTGAAATTCTCAGAATTTTTGTAATGTTGAAGTCAATTAGGAGGTTTCTTCTGGAAAATGATCGACGAAAACGCAAATCTCATCTAAGATATTAAATTTGAGGTTGTAGCCTCTGTTTTTAAAATTCTGTTGTTTATTCTTGCTATAACTCTTGATGCTCATTCTCGTGTAGCCTCTGTTATTCATGAGAACAATTTTTTTTTTTTCGTGTGTAAATCATGAGAATAATTTTCATAGTAACTAACGACACTGATTTGCAAAATAGTGTAGAGTGGATGCGGCTGGAACTTACAAGATGCTAAGGTAATTGTGTTTTATTGATTTCTACTCCATCTTTTTGATTTGAAGGATAATAGATGTGTTGAGTTTTTTGGATTAGTCACCAATCTTCCATATCANAATTGTTTGGAATTGAGGTCTTTGACAAAAGGTCTGCAGCTTGGTTGTTGTTCCTTGGCGTCCACTCAAATAGGACATTATCAAAACGTGTTTTCCAGTAGTTGATGTTGCGGATCCAGTTAAAACTCTGGAAATTTAGCACTCGTCCTTCTAGAATATCTTTAACTTGCTTGCAATCTCCCTCAAAGATGACTTGTCGATGTCCTTTGCTCCAGCAGTGTTGCATTGCAATGAGTAGTGCTTGTAATTCACTTTCTAAAGGTGACGCAGTGGATTGACCAGCATTAAGAAAGTGTCCATTCTCATTTCGTATTAACCAGCCTAATCTTGCTTGTCGAGTACCACTGTTGAAAGAACCATCATAATTGCACTTGAACCATCATAATTTCGTATTACCATTGGTTTTTCCACTCAATGGTCAAAGATAAAAAACGAGATTTATACAACACGATTTGCAACTGAAATAACAAGATGTTTTTATACCCAAATATAAATCCCCAAAATTGATGAACCCTAATTTATGAAAGTGAAATTCTCAGAATTTTTGTAATGTTGAAGTCAATTAGGAGGTTTCTTCTGGAAAATGATCGACGAAAACGCAAATCTCATCTAAGATATTAAATTTGAGGTTGTAGCCTCTGTTTTTAAAATTCTGTTGTTTATTCTTGCTATAACTCTTGATGCTCATTCTCGTGTAGCCTCTGTTATTCATGAGAACAATTTTTTTTTTTTCGTGTGTAAATCATGAGAATAATTTTCATAGTAACTAACGACACTGATTTGCAAAATAGTGTAGAGTGGATGCGGCTGGAACTTACAAGATGCTAAGGTAATTGTGTTTTATTGATTTCTACTCCATCTTTTTGATTTGAAGGATAATAGATGTGTTGAGTTTTTTGGATTAGTCACCAATCTTCCATATCAAAAAACTCAACACATCTATTATCCTTCAAATCAAAAAAGATGGAGTAGAAATCAATAAAACACAATTACCTTAGCATCTTGTAAGTTCCAGCCGCATCCACTCTACACTATTTTGACTATGGCGAGTACAGCAGATGGTTCATACAATGGTGGTGAGACAAGATGTTTAAGGCTTGATTTTGAAGCCCCAAGTTTAGCAATGTTGACAAATATGGTTTCAAGTGCTGGTTATGCAGAAAATATGAGTAAGTTTTCTTACTTCCCATCTGGAGTAGTAGGACAAAACCGTAAGGATTTGTGTGGTGATAGTGATGTTCTTGAAATGATTACGTATACACATGAGTCGGAAAGCATTAATTTGTATGTTGTTAGGTCAGATGATCCTTATCTAGATGATGTTCTTATTGGAGAAAGGGAAGAAGAAGAGGAACCTGAGTATGAACTGTCTGGNGGAGGTTTCTTCTGGAAAATGATCGACGAAAACGCAAATCTCATCTAAGATATTAAATTTGAGGTTGTAGCCTCTGTTTTTAAAATTCTGTTGTTTATTCTTGCTATAACTCTTGATGCTCATTCTCGTGTAGCCTCTGTTATTCATGAGAACAATTTTTTTTTTTTCGTGTGTAAATCATGAGAATAATTTTCATAGTAACTAACGACACTGATTTGCAAAATAGTGTAGAGTGGATGCGGCTGGAACTTACAAGATGCTAAGGTAATTGTGTTTTATTGATTTCTACTCCATCTTTTTGATTTGAAGGATAATAGATGTGTTGAGTTTTTTGGATTAGTCACCAATCTTCCATATCAAAAAACTCAACACATCTATTATCCTTCAAATCAAAAAAGATGGAGTAGAAATCAATAAAACACAATTACCTTAGCATCTTGTAAGTTCCAGCCGCATCCACTCTACACTATTTTGACTATGGCGAGTACAGCAGATGGTTCATACAATGGTGGTGAGACAAGATGTTTAAGGCTTGATTTTGAAGCCCCAAGTTTAGCAATGTTGACAAATATGGTTTCAAGTGCTGGTTATGCAGAAAATATGAGTAAGTTTTCTTACTTCCCATCTGGAGTAGTAGGACAAAACCGTAAGGATTTGTGTGGTGATAGTGATGTTCTTGAAATGATTACGTATACACATGAGTCGGAAAGCATTAATTTGTATGTTGTTAGGTCAGATGATCCTTATCTAGATGATGTTCTTATTGGAGAAAGGGAAGAAGAAGAGGAACCTGAGTATGAACTGTCTGGTTTTTACTGTAATGATTATGTTGTGAGTGATGACTCGGATGATGATGGTGCTAGTATAGAGTTTTATGAAGGGCAAGAATTTGTTTCGAAAGAGAAGTGTAAGGAAAAAATTGAGAAGTATGTTGTGAAAGAGAAGGNTTTTTTTTTTTCGTGTGTAAATCATGAGAATAATTTTCATAGTAACTAACGACACTGATTTGCAAAATAGTGTAGAGTGGATGCGGCTGGAACTTACAAGATGCTAAGGTAATTGTGTTTTATTGATTTCTACTCCATCTTTTTGATTTGAAGGATAATAGATGTGTTGAGTTTTTTGGATTAGTCACCAATCTTCCATATCAAAAAACTCAACACATCTATTATCCTTCAAATCAAAAAAGATGGAGTAGAAATCAATAAAACACAATTACCTTAGCATCTTGTAAGTTCCAGCCGCATCCACTCTACACTATTTTGACTATGGCGAGTACAGCAGATGGTTCATACAATGGTGGTGAGACAAGATGTTTAAGGCTTGATTTTGAAGCCCCAAGTTTAGCAATGTTGACAAATATGGTTTCAAGTGCTGGTTATGCAGAAAATATGAGTAAGTTTTCTTACTTCCCATCTGGAGTAGTAGGACAAAACCGTAAGGATTTGTGTGGTGATAGTGATGTTCTTGAAATGATTACGTATACACATGAGTCGGAAAGCATTAATTTGTATGTTGTTAGGTCAGATGATCCTTATCTAGATGATGTTCTTATTGGAGAAAGGGAAGAAGAAGAGGAACCTGAGTATGAACTGTCTGGTTTTTACTGTAATGATTATGTTGTGAGTGATGACTCGGATGATGATGGTGCTAGTATAGAGTTTTATGAAGGGCAAGAATTTGTTTCGAAAGAGAAGTGTAAGGAAAAAATTGAGAAGTATGTTGTGAAAGAGAAGGTGAATATACATTTTAAGAGATCAGAAAGGAAGAAAGTAGGAGTGTGTGCTCAGGATAGTTGCAAGTGGAGAATATATGCATCAATAAGTAGTAGTCGTTCAGATAAAATGGTTGTTAGATCTTATAAAGGAACCCAAGTTGTTATCCTCTAGGTGTTGTGGATCTTTATAAGGCCCCAAAAATAGCTGCTGATTTTTTGAATGAGTTTAGGACTAATCCAAAACTGTCTGCTGACCAAATAATGCAGAGGTTGTATCTAAATGGTCTTCGGGTTTCAAAAACTGTCTGCTGACCAAATAATGCAGAGGTTGTATCTAAATGGTCAGAGTGCAAGACAGATTATGAAACACATCATCACTGATGAGTAGTATGCTGAGCAGTTTACAAGAATGTATGATTATGTTGAGGAGCTGAGAAAGACTAATCCTGGTTCAACAGTTATTTTAGGTACAAAAGATTGAGTTTTTGAGAAGTTCTACACTTGCTTCGATTGCTTGGAAATAAAATTGTGATTCATGTGTTTGTGTTTGCAGACATGTAGCAACTGCCAACAAACTAGTTGGACACAACAAACGCAAATGTAAACTTGAACCAGTGTCCAAGCCACTCAACTTGCCTCCAGGAAGACCTTCAAAGAGACAAAAGACCACCCAATGAAGTTAGCTTGTCATATGAATTCTTGGCTTTTCTAGATATTGTTGTTGCAACATGTTTAATTTGGGCGTTAATCGTGTTTTCATAATTTTGTATGTTCTAATAGGTTTAAAATACTCAGATATGTAATGAGATTTTTGGTTCTCTTTCAAAGTTTTTGACTAATTAAAAAACATGTCGTTTTTTTAATTTCCTTAAAATGAAACGTTTAATTTAACTATGTATTAACACATTAACCATCCAAATTTAACGCAATGTATAATTTAATTAAAATCCCTTTGTTTAACTATCTTCTATTTAATAGAAGAGAATGTAGCCGTTAGATTAGAGAGCTAGGTTTTGAAATTAAACAATCGTAAATCAACCTTGCTTAGAAAGAAAAGGTGTTTTTTTTTTGTTGCCGTTGAAGTTCTCGGGCTCGGGTTCCGTAAACAGCGACGATCCTTGTCCAGATTCGAGTTTATCGTACATCAACCTTGCTTAGAAAGAAAAGGTTTTTTTTTTTGTTGCCGTTGAAGTTCTCGGGCTCGGGTTCACTAAACAGCGACGATCCTTGTCAAGATTCGAGTTTGATTAATCATCGGCAAAGGTTTTGATTTGCAGAATTATACAAGTGTTTGCCCAAAACGTTTCTGTTTCCATTGAAGTTCTCTGTCTTTATCTCTCTTTCTCTGCAGTTTCTGAAAGATGAAGATCAATCTAATCGTTTCTGCTTTCTCCTTGTTTTCGGCACTGGGATTAACTCTGGCTTCTACCTGGTATGCTGAACTCAGCAACGATGGGTCTGAAATATTCATTGAACTGGCATGTGCGTATATACTTCTTCTCGCTATTGGCTTGTCAATTCTCACCATGGTCAGAAACCTTCTCGATATTGGCTGGATAAAATTCTTCGTGCTCTCTCTCATTGGTACCTTCTTGGCTTGGGTAACGGATGAAATTTCGGAGCATCACCCGGAACCACTGACGGTTGCTTCAGTTTTATTGGCTTCTATCTGTAAAGAAAATAATTATTTCTTACCCATGCATGTGGTCTTATAGGTAGTAGGTTATTTAATTGGGTTTGTTATATTTTGTTTTAATCATTTGGGAACTAAAAAGACATGTGTTAAGCTACATGTGAAACTTATGCTTATAAGGACAAGTACTAAGCTACATGTCATGCTAAAGCTTATAAGAGGACAAGTATGAAGTAACATGTTATGTTTGAAGAAATGCTAGACACTTGTCCTCACACTTGTCACCACTGTCTTCATCTCTACTATGATGGATGGTTGAGATTAAATTGGAAGACAAAACCCTTATGAGGAGTAAGGTCCTCTTCCCTCCTATAAATAGATGGTTTGCTCCATCACAAATCATCACAAAAACAAAACAACACATAAAGAAATGAGTTTATAGGAAAGGGGAGAGAAATCTTATCTTCCACCTAAAGATCAACTAAGAGTTTCTTTTCAAGTCTTCAAGCCAAGCCATTGAAGAAGTAGAAACCATTCAAGGAAGCATCATTTCTACAATGAGTGGAGGTATTACTTTAACCCTCTTTATGATTCTATTTTGTGATTAATGTAGATGTTTAAGATCTTGGGGTTCATGTTAAAATATGTTTAACACTATCCACTTCTACGTCACCTCACATTGGTTTGGAATTCAAACCGACTACGGTGTTGTTATAGGACTCTTGATGGTTGCTGCGACAGAGTGTATTCACTTGACGAAGATAGATTTTGTCAAAATACTTCTTATTGGAAAAAGGGGATGCAGCCCATCAGAATCTCAGATGCAGGATGTTGAGATAAAGGATTTAGGCTTGGAGGATCTAGAGGGACAAGATCATAATCTGGCAATTGTTCCTTTCTAACCACCTCAGGTTGCAGCAACTGTAAGAATATATATATATATTATAATGAAAAATAGACTTAGTGCATACATATCATGAACAAGATACTTAATTTACAACATGAGTATTTAGAAATGAAGAAAGAACAATAGCAAGTTCGTGTAGATCTGGTTAACGAATTTCTCTATCTCTCTTTCTCTTACTTCACTCATTTTTTTTCAACGATTGATTCATTTTGCTTTACTCGGGTATTACGCGCCTATGTATGTAATAAAAGATTTCTATTTTTTTTTTCTTATTTTCCTTTATTTAAAAAGATCTACATTTTTTTCTTTATTTTGAAAACTACACCATATTTTTCTCCACCTAATTTATCTCATCCTCAAGATCCGTAATTCACTACTCAAGAACAATCATCGTCAAGAACCCAGAGAATCCATAAATCATTAAAACTAGCATGCTCAAATGACTAAATTAACCTAATTACAAATAATAATATATTTGATATATACAAAAAACATAAACATGTAAAAGAACTCACCATTTGAGATTATTTCAACCACGGTCGGAATCAAATCAGTTAGATGTGTTAATTAAGCTGCTATAACCATTACTGTTTGCCCATCTATTGGATTATATATATATATATAATTTAATATTAAGTTTTATCATGAACCTTAATTGGGATAACTTCCCCTATTGTATCTCAAATTCTATAAAATTGATAGTAATTCTTGCGCAATCAAAGAGATAGACCTTACGAGGGTGTTTTTTAATCCCTAAGAATCTGCTTCAAATTCTCTCCAAATATGCAAAAATGCGAAACAAAAATAAAATACTACATATGAACGACAATAACCTCATCCTTAAAATCAGTGGCGCCTAGGCCGATTTTTTTAACACTGCTATATATTAAAGAAAAAAGCATAAGTATTCATTAATATTTGTGTGTGGTTGATAGGAAGGTAGTACGTACAATAACTAAGGAAGGAGAGTAATGGAGAGAGGGAGTGGTTTGAGAAGTGGTCGGGCGGAGATAGAGACGAGAGCAGCGTTTCGGTCGGTGAAACAAGCGGTGGCCATGTTCGGAGAAAATTTTTTAACCGGAGAGAGATCTATGCAACTAGGCTTATTTGAGAGGTAAACAAAGTTCCTTATCACAAATATATTGCTACTTTCAACATTTTCTTTTGGGAATATGTATTAATGTATATATTTTGAGAATAAACATAACGTTTTTAACCTATAAAATTTTCTATTAACAATACACACACATTTTTATTTTAGTTATATGTGTGTGTAAATTTAACAAAAGATAAAATTATATATAAAGCTTTTTCATTAGGAAAAATTATATATTCATATACGTGCGTGCTTTTATATGTAACACATCCACAATTGTATATTTGTATATATAATGAATAAATTGATACATTCATGTAATAGCTTTTTTAATTTATCCATCACATGTAATAGAAAAAAAAAATTGACACATTCCTCATAGCTTTTTACTTGTTACATCACATGATTTTGTTTCCTAGGATACGGACAAAGGAAACAAAATAAATTCCGAGTGGACCGAGTCCTCTGTCAAGCCTACAATCTCTTACATTCGAGCTCGATCAGACCAGAGAAACTCTTACGAAAACGCTACAACTAAACACCATCCTCATCAACAGAATCAAAACTCTAGCACAAGAACTCGAACATGGGAGGAAAGAGATACAACATCTCAGCAGGACGAGGTCGAGACTGTCGAGTTGCCTAGAAAATCCGGATATTGAGAAACTCAAGTGTGTGGAACAGCATCACACGAAGAAGACGTCTAAAGATGTTGACGAAGATGTTGTAACGACGGAGGAGCTCGAGAAGAGGAGACTCGTCGCGATCTCGCCTTTGCTGACCAGTGTGATGTCAAACTTCAGGGAAAAAGAGGAGAGGAAGAATAAAGAGAAGGATTTCAGAGAGATTGTTCGGTCAAGAAAACAAAATCAAAGAGGGGTTTTTCTCCGTTCATTGGATGGTTTAGAGCAAACCGAGGAGGAGATTGATCTGTACATGTCCAATAATGCTTGGTCATATTGATAATATGATTTACATCGTTGTATAACATAGTTAATGTATTTCAATCTCATTCTAAGAGTTTGATGAATAATACTTATTTTAAAATATGCATCTCGCAGTGACCAACCATGGTTCTTTACAATTATCTCGATAGATAAAAATTTTATAGGAAAAGATTGGTGTCTTCATGGACTAATTAAACCTTATAGGCAACTTGTTTTGATATTAATTAGACAAATCTTGATTTGGATCGGGCTTAAAGTAAAGGGTGCAGCCTACCCATAACAATGTTAGGTTTATGTTTGCATCTAAACTTGTAAGTTAGAGAAAATAGGATGTGAGATATGATTTTTGACTATGATAAATATAGATCAGTTTTTGCAAAAATATAATGTTTTATGATATAAAAATACCACAATTTATTGGTTATAGAAAAAGTGTCCACTAATACAATTTTGGATTAATAGCTACTTTACCGTAATATTCACATATAAAAGTTAGCCAACTTTAAAAAATGGCAAATGGACCAAACTGATCCAAACAAGTCTTTTAGGAAGAATTTCACATAAGGAATCACAGACCATGATGCTACACAAGCCTCACATCTTTGCTTCTTAAAGGAATAACGTACTTTGAATCCCCAAAAAGTATCTAAAGATCTTCTCGGATCCGCAGAAAAAAAAACCCTTCATATTTATATCCACTTGTATATGTATACATCACAAGTAAGTAACTCGTTAAGACACACATAACTACATATGTCAGTGATCTAGACCATATATATGAAAGGAACGGAAAAACGGCCAATTCCCCTCCCCCCAAACTTAGTTACTTTATCGCATTCATATATAAAACTTTCAAGTATGCTTATAACTACATGAACTAACTAATAATTTGAATTTTCTACATAAACTATATAAATATGGCCAAAACCCACAAATCTAAATATGCCGTTAGTTAAACTGTTAGTGACGCTGACTAGGATGCCACGTGGATGAACCAAGTGACTGTGTTTTACAAAAACAAGTCAAAACGACGTCGTTTCATCTAAATTAAAAATTAAAAAAAAAAAACAATTTCAACACTCGAACCCGTAACCTCACTAATTCCAAATTCAGTTCAAGACCATATATGCTACCACAATTCTCGGAACAAATCCAAACATAAATAAATATATACCCTCATTTTTCTTTTCTTCTCCCTCCTCACGAGCAATTGATAGGAGGAACAAATCTAGGGTTTCAAATTTAGTCTTTTGGTGTCTTTCAGAAATATTTCCATCTGGGTTATGTTATTGACGCACTTAGTGTTTGAAATTCTTATCAAAATCTGTAAAATTGGGCGTTTTCATATTGTCTCAACTCTCAACTTGGGTATTGATGAAAGGAGTTTTTAGGGTTTTAATGTTTTTTTTGCTAAATTGAGTAAACTATTTGATTCGTTGGTCTTTGATAATGCTTAACGAAACCGAGCTTCGATTGAGACAGATGATGGTTCGTACTCGTAGAGTAAGTGATAAAACGAGATATACTTCACGAGGAGAAGGAGAAGGAGAAAGAGAAGAAAAAGAAGTGTATATATACACTTATTCTTGGAGTTGTAATGAGAATTATTGTAGCACAGTTGGTATTGAACTTAGTTCGATTATTTGTAGGTCACGGGTTCGAGTATTAGAATAGGGCATTTTTTAATCGTTTTGTCCTTCCACGTGGCATCCTAGTCAGCTACACTAACAGTTTAACTAACGGCATCTTTAAATTTGTGGGTTTTGGCCATATTTATATAGTTTATGTAGGAAATTCAAATTATTAGTTAGTTCATATAGTTATAGGCACACTTGAAAGTTCTATGTATGAATGCGATAAAGTAACTAAGTTTGGGGGGGGAGGGGAATTGGCCGTTTTCCCATGAAAGGAACATACGTTCAAATACTTTATTCAAACAATTATATGTTAACGTGTATCATTCTCTCTCTCCTCCTCGTTCAAAATGAATGTGGGCAATTTGGTCAAGATGATGGATGTGCAATTGAGATTTTGTTTGAAGAAATTAAAAGCCTATTCGATTTGAGATCTCCTTGATGTAGACTCCTTTATTCTTCTTAAGGGTTTGGTTCATGGTCTACATAATAACATAAAGAGGGATTGATCACGTAAGCTTATACATAGAAGAAATAAATGAAACTTTGAGTCGGTATCTCGACATGGTTGAATATGAGATCAGTATTTGCAAAAGAAAAGTAGAAGAAATCTGAAGTCCAGAAATCAACTAACGGAAAGAGGTTTAACTGAATTTTGATATGCGGTCCACAAAATACAATAAAACGAAAGCTCAGTAGTTTACCAAAATATATATATGAATTAATATTTTTAAATGATCAGAATTAAAAACAAAATACATTTTTTTCATTCACTATGAATAATATGTTCATTCGTGAGTAGATAAATATTGTTATGACTTAGAATGTTATGTATATTCCGTATGTTAACAACATGCAATATTAAAAGTAAATATCATAAAGTTTGCACATATAACGATCACATGTGAATAGTATTTGTTTTACGAAAGTATAAATATTGGTCATACTTTTTTTTACATCAGTTATGGGACTCTTTAAATATTAACAGCTAAAATAATGGAAAACCCCAAAAGGTTCTGAGTTTATAAATTGTTTACACTAAATCTAGATCAGATTTCTCGAGAATATGTGTTTTTTTTACAGTTATCGATGCAAAGGTTGTTAGAATTTTCCACATTAGAAAATAGTAGTAGATTTTTCGTCGTAACCAAAAATTGTGACGTAGGAAAAAGTTATTTTATCGTGGATAATTCATGACTTCATATGTGCGGGGAGAAAAATTGGTGTGACGACTTTGTTGGTCAAATTATTTATTGTAATCGTATATGCTAACCTCAATCAATTGATCATATCGCGAGATTTTATGTTGGATAGCCCTTTTATTTTGCGGGGTCACGTGGCTTGTAAGTTTGACATGGCCTATATCATACCAAATGTTTCTACCAAGTTCGGTATATCAAAGTTGTAATGGTATTCGCACTACCTTCGAAAAATGCAACAATATAAAGAGTTGGCATTTCTTTGTCACTGTGTGTGTTGAGTGTAAGACTCACGGATTAAAAGTAGGCGTGGGAGATCTATCCATTTGAAAGTCGTTTGTGGATTTAGCAATCATGCGTTATATGTTGAATCGTTGGTATATATACTACTGAATAACAATAAATTAAATGTGCACAACAAAATACCTAAAAATATAATTTGTATACAAGACATAAGTCACATAATAATCAATATCGTGAACCACCACTAAAATACGCAATCAAAATACAGTCTACTACTATTTTCAGATGATTAACAAGTTATGGAAACAATATTTTACTAATCAAACTATTGGACCACATTTGCTAACTAAAAAGCAACTTTTAGTCACAAAATTTTATATGACTAAAGTTTTAATTATCAAACCAGAGGTTTTGAGTTGCTGCACAGCAATCTAATCTTGTTAGCAAATGATACCATTTTTATCTACTATTAATAAATTTCAAACAAAAAATAATATTAATTTGTTATTGACTATTATATTTTGAAAAAATGTGTTATAGTACCTTATCTCTAATAGATTGATATTTCAATATTTTCACACATATTAAGAAAACTTAAACTTTTTCTTTCTAAACTAATTTATAATCATTTTTTGTAGAAAAATAAAATTTAACTCATTAAATAATATGCCACTTAGGAAAAGGTATAAAGTAAAAACATCATTTTAATTTTTTAATCTACAAAATCAATTTTAGGAAAACAATTTTTTTCCAAAACATCAATTTATCAGGGACAGGGAGAGTATTATTTAGAATCTAAATGGTGACACTAGTTTAAGGAATTAAAAAGTAAGGAATTTTATCTTGGTTACACCATTTACAGAATAGTGCAATTTGAAGAATTTCAGTCAAATTATTTGGTTACATGATATTTTACTATTTTCAATGATTTTATTATGATTATTATAATTCTATTTTAATTATATATACTTTAATATTACAAATCACAGTTTTCATAATTTTTATTAGTTTGCATAATTATATATAAAAGTTAGTTAACTATTCTTAAGATAGGTTTTAAAAAAAAAATATTAAGTGAATTTTAAATAAAAAGCTAATTCATCTACTCCGTTTATATACAAACAAAATTCACTTGATAAATTTTTAATCCACTTAACACAAATATATCATGTGTATTTTTCATTTGGCCGAAATATGAAACTATACAGTACATAGTCCAGTAATTATTTTGTTTCCTTATTACAGTATTACTTTTTGCTTTTGGATAAAACTTGTGTGACAGGAGAAAAGGGACATATAACGAGGCAGTCCAGCCAAAGAAATGAGATCCTAATATTAATTAAATTTTCAATGTAATAATTATGAGCGTTGTTTACGATAAAACAGAGGGTTCAAACTACAAAAAATATACTCTTCTTTCTTTTAATATAAAAACAATGGCTGCATCAATGTCTTAACTGCCACATTTTTGTTCTTGGTACAGATTTCACTAGTATAGGAGGTAACGTATGAAATTTATAAGTAGACAGATCCCACAAAGCCATCTAAACTATTTATAAACTATAGTATCTTTTATATTTATATGATATAGTATTTTTCTATAAAATTCTAAAGCTACGGTTTCATTGAATTTGAACAAGATCTACGACATAGAGGTATAGCAACGAATCTAAAATTTCTAGACATATAGAAATTCCTTGTTTGGACTTAAGACCTTTTTTATTGACTAGAGTCTTTATCTAGGGTAAGAAGAGAACATTCGTCCAGAAAACATTTTCCCTTCAGCAGTTTTTCACTATTTTATGTTTTGTAGCTTAGTTTTTAACACAATTTACGAGATCTAAAGTGTTTCGTTTCGATGGACAAGGCCTTGATGGCCATGTCTTTGGAAGAAGAGGAAGAAGATTTTCCCTTTGTGATACCGGACTTGCCTGAGTTTTTGTCTGTTCAGAGAAATGCCTTAAGTTAATTGGAAGAACCCTAAATCCGCCGTGTCAAAAGATGAAGGATCTGATTCGAGATATGCTTAGGAAGTGGCAGAAACCTGGGAAAATGAAAGGAGTAGCTCTGTCGAATGAGAGGTTCCAGTTCATTTTCAAGTCAGAACATGATCTTCAAGAAGTATTGGATAAAGGTACTCACACGTTCAATGATTGGTCTCTGGCAGTAGATCGTTGGTACGAAAACCCTCCTCCCAATTATCTGCAAACTATTCCGATTTGGGTTCAGATTTGGAACCTACCGGTTAACTATTACACAGCTAAAGCTATCACTGCCTTAGGGGAGCTTCTGGGAGAAGTTAAGGAGGTAGCTTTCGACCCGGAGAAGCCTCAACTTCAAGGATATGTTCGTGTCAAGATTCTCTTCGATGTATCGAGACCTCTGAGAAACTCTAAAGAGTCATCCTTACCCGGTGGGGGTTCCACTACGCTGCGTTTCCAGTACGAAATCAAAAGAGATGCTTCCAGTGTCAACGTTTGACGCATGAAATGGAGGCTTGCCCGATTGTTTTGAAGAGGAACCAAGTTGAAGTAGCAGTTGGTAGGAGTGGAAGGACTCCTTAGAAGCCTGTGAAGACTTCTTTCTTAAAAGAGTCGGACCCTCTCTTTGGAGTTTTGAGGGAGGATCAACTGGGGATCGATCCTGCTACTGGAGGACTTAGGATTGCTGAAGATGTCCTTGAAGGAATGCATCAATATCTTAGGGCCAATACAAATGAGGACTTACAAGTAAAGATTGACAGAATTAAGAAATCAGTTAAGGAAGTGGAGAAGGATCCTATTGCCCAGAAATCAGTCCTCAGGCTTGAGCAGCCTCCCCTGATTCATTTGGATGTGAATAAGAACAAAGGTACTGTCTTTGGCTTCGAGAATGTCGAGAGAGCAGAGCAGAGCGTTCTTCCCCTTGTCAAGAGTGATCTTTCAAAGAACATTGTAAGCCAGCCAGGATCAAATGAAGATTGGTTTGTGGATGTGACCCCATCTAAGCATGCTCTTAGTCCTTTGGCTGAGGACCCAGATCTTTTCCTTGCCTTATCTCAACCTTTTCACGATAGTGCAACGGTTTATAGAACTGGTTTCTATGAAGATGGTTCTTCCGGCTTTAATCTTAAAAAGGTCAAAGCAAGACGTAGACCTCAAAAGAGTGCAAGGAAACCTAAATCGAAGTTACCAAACAGTGGTCTTCCCCATATCGGTTCTGAACTAGGGTTAGAGGAAGGAACTATTGTAAAGAGAAAAGCAGTTTATGAAGGTACAAGCACTACAAAATCCACCAAGCTTAATCCCAGAGAGGTGATCCTAAAAGGGGGATTGCCTAACGACCAATGAGCCTTCTGAGCTGGAATTCCCAGGGTTTGGGACGGTCTCAAGACCTGGCTTTTCCTCATCTCAAGGAGTTGTGTAAAAACTACTTCCCTGAGATGTTGTTCTTGATGGAGACAATGCACAGTAGAGATGTTTTAGTAGATTTGCAGTCGGTGTTAGGGTATGATAGAGTTTTCACGATCCAGCCTGTTGGGAGGTGTGGTGGTTTAGCTATTTTTTGGAAGAATAGTATGAAGATTGATTTCAAGTATGCTGACAAGAACCTTATCGATATGCTTGTACAGTTTGGTGCTGCAACCTTTTTTGTTTCATATATATATGGTCATCCGGATTTAAAAAAAGACAAGTCGTTTGGGAAAGGATTTCGAGGATTGGGATCATGAGAAAGGAGTCTTGGATCATGGTTGGGGATTTTAATGACATTTTCCATAGTGGCCCCAGAAGATGTGATTCCCTTTTCAAACCTTTCAATGAAATGCTAATGGCTTGTGAAATGGAGGAGCTACCAAGTAATGGAAACAGGTTCACCTGGGTGGGGAGAAGATACGACTTGTGGATCCAAAGTAGGCTTGATAGGGGTTCCGGAAACAAAGAATGGTTTGTCGAGTTTCGAGCTTCAAATCAAAGGTTCCTGGAAATGAGAGGGTCCGACCATCGTCATGTCCTTATTAATCTGGTAGCCTCCCAAGATTCCTACACTGGTCATTTTAGATTTGACAGAAGGTTTCTAAACAAACCAAGAGTTAAAGAAGCGGTTGCTCAAGCTTGGGGTTCTAGTGAGGTCAACCAAGGATTCCCCTTAGCCAACCGAGTTCGTAATTGTAGAAGAACCTTAAGTTCATGGAAAAGGGTTAACAATCTGAACTCCAAAACCAATATCAGATTGATTGAGGTGGCTTTGGAGAATGAGCAGTCTTCTCTGTCTCCTTGCTTCTACCAGGTAGTCTTGCTTAAAAAGGATCTGGCAAAGGCGTACAGAGAGGAAGAAATTTATTAGAACCAGAAAAGTAGGAAAAAGTGTATGAAGTGTGGAGATCGTAACACCAAGTTCTTCCAGGCGGCGGTTAAGGAAAACAGAACCAGAAATAGAATTGAAAAACTGGTTGATTCAGTTGGTTGTGATCAGTTCTCAGAAGGAGGAAAAGGTGAAGTGGCAACGTCGTACTTTCATCATCTTTTTAAGTCTTCTAATCCTACCAGCTTTGATATGTGGTTCGAGGGTATTCACCCTAGAGTCTCCCCTCAGATGAATCTGAGACTTACTGAGATCATTTCTCCTGAAGAAATTAAGGATGCATTTTTCTCTATTGATCCTTCGAGTGCACCAGGAGCGGATGGGATGTCAGCTCTCTTCTTCCAACACTATTGGAGTATTGTGGGAGCTCAAGTGATCGCAGAGGTTCATAACTTTTTCACCATTGGGTATATGCCCCAAGAATGGAACTACACCCATTTGTGCCTCATCCCAAAAATCCCTCACCCTTCTAATATGCCAAATTTAAGACCAATAAGCCTTTGCTCTGTCTTATATAAGGTGGTCTCAAAGGTTCTAGTGGGGAAGTTGAAACCTATTTTGCCCAACATTGTCTCAGATACTCAATCTGCCTTTGTGACCGATCGGCTGATCACTGACAACATCATGATAGCTCATGAAATGATCCATGCTTTGTTTACCAAGGATCCTTTTGCTTTGGGGTATATGGCGGTTAAGTCAGACATGTCCAAGGCCTATGACAGGGTTGAATGGAGTTACCTGCGCTCTCTTTTGCTTGCTCTAGGGTTCCATCAGATTTGGGTTTCTTGGATAATGAAGTGTGTCTCCTCAGTCACTTACTCAGTGCTAATCAATGGCAAGGCTCACGGTTTGATCATCCCGGAGAGAGGCTTGCGTCAGGGAGACCCCCTATCGCCTTTCCTCTTTGTACTCTACACTGAGGGACTTACCCATCTTCTTAACAAAGCCAACAAGAAAATAAAATCTCCGGTTTTCAGTTCTTTGAGTGTGGTCCAATCATTCACCATCTTCTCTTTGCTGACGTCAGCTTGTTTCTGTGCAAAGCGTCGTTAGAGGAAGCGGAGAGTCTACAAAGGATTATGGTGGCCTATGGGAGTGCTACTGGTCAATTTATAAATGCTTCAAAGTCCTAATTAACCTTTGGTAAAAAGGTTCCCGAGTTTTTGAAAGCAGACATTCAGAATTGTTTGGAAATTTTGAATCAAGGTGGATCGGGCTCCTATCTGGGTTTACCAGAGTGTTTTAGTGGCTCCAAGATAGAGATGCTGGGTTACATCAATGATAGGGTCAAGAATAAACTTTCCGGTTGGTATTCTAGGACTCTTTCCCAAGGGGGGAAAAAGATAATGTTAAAAACAGTAGCTTTGGCGATGCCAGTCTTTGCAATGGCTTGTTTAAAATTACCAAAAAGGACTTGTGCAGCTTTGTCAAGCGCGATGGCGGATTTTTGGTGGAACTCTGCTGAAAATATGAGGAAAATACATTGGAAAAGTTGGGAAATGTTATGTTTGCCCAAACATCTAGGGGGAATGGGTTTTCGAGACATAGCTTCCTTCAATCAAGCTCTGTTGGCCAAGCAAGCATGGATAATTATTCAAGAACCAGAGTGTCTTTTCGCTAGACTCATGAAGAGAAGATACTTCCCAGGAAATCAATTTCAGGATTCGGGTTTGGGCACTAGACCATCCATTGGATGGAGAAGCATTCTTCATGGCAGAGATTTGTTAAGCAGAGGCATCATCAAAAGAGTGGGAAATGGAGCAAGTATCAGTGTTTGGTGTGATCGTTGGTTGGATGATGGTGATATGAGAGCGCCCTGGATCAAAAACCCTATCATTGACATAAATTTGAAAGTCAGTGCGATTATAAATTTTGAAAGAAGAGATTGGAATATTGTTAAGCTCCAAGAGCTCTTTCTCCAGCAGATGTGATCAAGATCAAGGAGAACAGACCTATGGTAGCAATCGAAGATTTCTTGGCATGGAAACTGAACAAGAGGGGGAACTACTCAGTGAAGTCTGGTTATTGGCTAGCCAATCAAATCGCCAAACATGATCTTATTAGAGAAGCCTCAGCTTTACCTTTGATCAATTGCCTCAAAGCTCAAGTTTGGAAGGTACAGACAGAACCAAAGATCAAGGTCTTCTTATGGAAATTACTAAGTGGTGCTTTGCCTGTTGGTGATCTTCTTGCTTCAAGAGGGATCAGAATTGATGGAAGATGCCAGGTATGTGGAGGGCGAGGTGAATCGATCTATCATGTCCTATTCTCATGTCCTCTCTCGAGACAAGTATGGGCTTTGTCTAACTATCCTTCTCCCAGCTTTGGAATGGAGAATGAATCGGTGTTTCCCATTTGCACCACTTTCTTTCCAACAAAGACAATCCTCTTTGGCCGAGGGAGATAAGGAGGAGTTTTCCGTGGATCCTCTGGCGTAATTGGAAGAATATGAACTCCTTGATCTTTGAAGGTAAAAGTTTCTCGCCCTTGGACACGATGGAAAAAATAAAGGAGGATGTTGAGGTGTGGTTCTCAGCTCAGGTTGTGGAAAATGTTCTCTCAGACGAGAATTCCTAGCCTTTGATTGATCTTAGGGATGAAGTTCCGGTTTCGAGTGAGAAAACCTAGTGTCCTCCACCTGCGGATTGGTTAAAATGTAACATAGGTTTGTCTTGGTCCAAAAGGAATGAATTAGCAGGAGCCTCGTGGGTGTTAAGAGATGTGTTAGGAAGGGTGATTTTCCATAGCCGTAGGGCTTTTTCTGGTATGAAATCAAGACAAGAGGCAAATCAGATTAGTGTTTTGTGGGCTGTGGAAAGCAAGATTTTACATAATCTGGGAAAAATTATCTTCGCAGTAGAGTACAGTGTCCTTGTAGCGGCTGTGAACAGACAAAAAGCATGGCCGTCCTTCAGGTTTCAATCTTCCCAGTTATTAGAAGTGTTGATTGGAGTAGAAGACTGAAAGTTTTTTTGTTGAAACAGGTTCTTCGATCAGAGGAGCTCATCTCATTGCCAGAAGCGTAACGAAGGATAACAAGGTCAATTATTATGTGGAAGCTGGTTATCCGTCCTGGTTAGTAGGTCTATTCTGCGATGAGAGGGTTCCATCCTCTGTGTGAACTGTTATTCTTTTGTCTAAGAAGCTCGTCATAAGTTTCTTTTCTGTGTAAAGACCACAGTTGTTTCCGTTGGGATGAATTGGGTTGACTAACTCTTAGTCTTTAGTAGTTGTACAGTTCATGACATTCCTCAAGTCACTTTGTAACCCAAGTTATATATTCTGATCTAAAAGCAGTTGCCAAAAAAAAAGAGGTAGAGCAACTAACCCAAAAAATCATTTCTCTTACTCGTGTCATCTTAGTTCATGCGGCTCGAAATAATGTAGCTTTTTGTAATTTTCTTTGATTAAGAAAATATAGAAAGGATCTCGTACATTTTAGATAATATTACGAGAACCATAATTTGTTTTTATTAGGATATTTCAGGTATTTTCAAAATATCCAGTGTGTCCTTGTTTTATGTTACCGGAAAAAACGTAATTACAAAAATATCATTGCCACGTCAGAAGTCGCTGACGTGTATTAATAACTCAGCCGTAATACGTTAAAGAGGTAATGACGGCTGAGTTATGGTATGTTGCGGCTGATTTATGAAAAAAATATTTGAGTAAGAGCAGACTACTGACTTAGAGCATAACTCAGCCAAGAGTTACGGCAGAGTTACTGAAATCTGGCTGAGTTAATCTAAACTCAGCCATCCTTACGGCTGAGTTTTCACCCGACGGTTGAGTTGTCAAAATCTTGGCTGAGTTTTCACTATGACACGGCTGAATTAAATTTTTCCGGCTGGCTGAGTTATGAACAGCGGCTGACTTATGAGATGTCGTTAGGGCTGAGTTATAATTAAGCACTATAATTCAGCCATCATAAGCTGACTTATCGGACAACTCGGCCATTTTACGACTGACTTAGTAGCAAAAAATTAATTACTAGAATATCGTTTAGCTACCGCTGATTTATCAAACGATACATCTGAGTTACAATTTTTCAGTTGAGTTATGACATTAAGCGGCTGAATTTGGCTGCCATTTTTTTTGCTTTTTAATTACTATAATGTTATTCATGTTGCAACTGAGTTATAATTTGTTTGATGACTGATTTAATTAGGCTGATTTACATGATCGTTTGGTGGCTGACTTGCCACTTCGGACGCATCATCCATGTCATCATCTTCTCCGGAAATAGGAAACGTCGTTCCTTCGACTCTTGTTTTTCAACTGGTTAAAAAGCAAATATTTACATGGTTTTTACCTTCTTCTTCACATTGTTTTTTTCCTTGTTATTCACTTCTTAATTACACTCATCTTCTTAATTACATTCACTTAGACACCAACTCAACGAGAGTTCTAACCGACACATCTTCCCCAACATCTTCCTCTTCACTAGCTTACTGAAACAAATACACAAACCATCGTAAACAAGCTAACGAAAAGTTACATAAATTTTTAAACTCACTATATACCATATCATTTACCTTTATTCTTTTTTTCTTTTGTGCAGCTCCTTCACCAGTTTCACCACCCTGACCATTGATCACTTCCACCTTCTGGACTTTCCGCTTCTTTGCGGGAGGAGAATCAGACTCAACAGCTGCTTTACCATTTAGCTTTTTCTTCTTATCACTCCCCTTAACATCCCAAAAACCTTTAACAAACTTATCCTCATCTATGTCTTAGATCAGGTGATCAAATGCTGGGTCGTCTTCTTGATCTGGCCACGTATGAAATAGCTCGCTTACATCATCCTTCATAACCATTTTACTCACACGCAGCTGTAACATAAGAGATTATGAAACCCATCAGTAAGTTTTAACTCAGCCATCACAAACCATAACTCAGCCTTACGGAAACAATAACTCAGCCATCATAAACCATAACTCAGCCTTTACTAAATAATAACTCAGCCATTACTAAACAATCACTCAACCACTAATAAACCATACCCCAGCCATCATTTAAACGATAACTCAGCCAGTAACTATCATAACACAACCAAAAGCTTTCATCACCAAGCGCTTTGATCTCTTCAGCAATTACCGATTCCATCGTTGAACGTGTACGGTTTCCACCTCAACGGTATGTCACCATTTTCAGCTGATGCATTCCCAAATCGCTCTCCAAAGCATTTGACTGAATCATTTGCCCAAGCCTGTAACACGAGTGTAAAACCACTAAGAGTGTACAACTTTCCCGTAGGCCTCAACATCTTTATAGAATCAATAAGAGCTTCAAATGCTGACCGACCCCACAAATAAGTCTTCATAGCTTCATCATCAAAAACTCTTTTCGCACATTCAAATGGTATTATAGAGTTATGATGCAAGGCATAATGTCCAACGGCTTGAAGAAACAACAGCCCCAACCATTTACGCTGGTTAGGCAATAATCCCCGACACACTTTTAATCCTTCCCTGAGTTCATCTAATTTTGGACCTTCCCCATCAAGCACATTCAAAAGTCTGAAGAACGCTTTGTAGTCAGCTGCAGGTTCAATTTTTTCTGTAGGCATTGGGTCTATGTTTAACCCTGTGATATGAGCAAATTCATTCAAGCCAAACCTGATAGGTTTACCACCGACGAGAAACCAAATCTCCTTCTTATGTATTCTTAACTGGTTATATAGTAGGGAATGTACAATCTTACCAGACCACACGAATTCACTATCAACTAGCTTAGCAATTATTCTAATAGGTACATCCTTCGTTTTCTCCCACGCATCATGTCCTATTGATTCCCTAATTTCAGGGAAATCTGTCATCTTGAAATTATTATTAATGTTTTTACCATCTAGAGTAGACTTTCCTTCTGGGTAAAGTCTTGGGGGGTAATCTCTTCTTTGTTCTTCAGAAATAACCTTAACCATCTGATAAATATAATTTAGCAGTAAAGCATAAAATAAATCAGTCATAACATATGACAAACTCAGCCACAAAGCTTATATTAACTCAGCCACAAATACATAACTCAGCCGTAAAGCATAAACTAACTCAGCCGTCAATACATAACTCAGTCGTAAAGCATAAGATTACTCAGCCCCAAAAACATAACTCAACCGTAAAGCATAAAATAACCCAGCCCCAAATACATAACTCAGTCAAAACATAAAACAAACTCAGCCAAAACATCAAACAAACTCAGCCATCGAATCGAATAGATTTAACAAATCAGCCATCATATGTAAATCAACGACAGCGACAGTTAGTCGTAAAATATCGATAAAAACCATCAATCAGTCGCAAAACTCAAAAATAAAGATTCGACACATACCGGAACTCAAAAACAAGGACGAGGGAGGCTTAGACAGAAATGAACAAGACAACGACGACGAAGAGAGAGAGAGAGCGAGAGAGGATATCGAGCAAGGACGGCGAGACATGACGGCGTGAGAGTAGAGAAAGACAGAATATCGCCGGCGGAATTAGGGTTCGCTGACGAGAGAGAGAGAGGATATCGAGCAAGGATGGCGAGAGAGTAGAGAAAGACTGAATACGCTGCCGGAATTAGGATTCGCCGACGAGAGAGAGAGAGAGAGAGAGAGAGAGAGAGAGAGAGAGAGAGAGAG
>NC_025699.1:26823152-26832026 GCF_000633955.1 Camelina sativa
AGAGAGAGAGAGAGAGAGAGAGAGAGAGAGAGAGAGAGAGAGTTTTTTTGCGGTTTGTGAACAGTGAAAACTGTTCAGTTTCCTTCTCTTTTGATAACAAACAGAAACTGTCGATTCTGAAAAAAAAAATTGCCTAGTGACGTGGATTATGTGTGATGAGGTGTATTTTAATTTACTGATGTATATATTTTTTTTTCTAATCAAAATCGTAAAAATAAACTGAATGGATAATTGTAATTGCACCTAAAACACTAAAAATGTAAGTAATTTTTAGAAAATGTATACGTATAAGAAATAAACCAACTTTTGGATAACATCGGAATAATTCTTTCAATATATAATAAACTTTACGGGCTTTTTTTTGTTAAAGAACTTTACGCATAATGAACTTTACGGGCTCTTTTTTTGTTAAAGAACTTTACGCATAGTTGTATACTCCACTACAACGAAGAACTAATCATGTATAGTGGAATATTAATTAAACTGTATCCAAAGATTACACAAGCTTGATAAAATATGACCATCAATTTTAGTTACCAGTCAGTGGTCATTGATGACAATCATTAACTTTGATGTTTTAAAGGAAAGAACAAATAAAACAGACGATATATATCGATAAACAACATTTTTGGAAAACCAAAGGTACAAGACATCGTTAACTAGGGTTGTAGTTTTTTTTCCACTATAATCTCAATTTTGGTTGACACTTGATACTGTTATTTTTTCCACGATTTAAATTTATTTTTTCAAAAAGTATTTACAAAGTCTTTGAACAAGTTCAAACTTATCTATTACAGAAACTGAAGTTGAGTTGATTACCAAAAGAGAAGAAAACAAAAATGATTTAAGTTGTAATTGATGGTTTGCTGATGAGCATAATTAATGGCTAAACCATCAGCTACTTCGTTGCCAGTACAAGAAACATGAACGAAAAAATCCCTAGGAACTAATCTTCCCATAGTTGAATGTCACCAATCAAGTGTTCCTTCGAGGTTAACCTTGACAAGTTGACAGTGTACAAGATCAAAACTAGTGCTTGGTTTTTACATTCACCCCAGAGTCCATGCATTATTATCCATCAATTCTTGTTTTAATTAGTTTTGAACTACCAGAAAACATTGAACAACTACTGTTCAGAAGTTCTGTTATAAGAAACAGCTATCCCTGATTTCGGTTCGAGATTACTGGTTATAAAATATAGTGTAATGATGATTCCATAACAGATTGTAATCAAATATATTACTTCTAAGTTCTAACTACATCTCTGTAATTTTTTGCATGCATCCGGATCTGTGAAAATTCATTTTCTTCGTAGTGGTAAAATTTTAACATATTTATTATATATAAAAAAGATAAGAGATAAAACGAAGTCAATTAAAATAAAACCTAGAAGACGATACTAGCTAGTAATTACAAATTGCGTACTAGAGATATACTACTAAGTACTAATTAATACCACTAACTGCAAGCGAACCATAGTTGCGAAACATAGTAGAACGAAAGAGAGAGGGTACGTAGTTAAGAGCTTTAATCCGGTGCGAAGCCGGGGGTACGAGCTAGTTCAGACGAAGCTCAAGAGAAGCGCAAGGACCTCTACCATGACAATCACGACCGTCCAGTTGGCCATACTTCCAGCTGGCACCATTTATGTGATCTTCACCATGCATAGGGAAGAGAGGAAGCGTACGTCGATGTTCCAGATAAGCATCGCCACCACATTCTTCTTCTTCCTGATGACCGTCTAGACCAAACGGAGGTTTTGGTCTATCGAAGAAGTTGTAAGGTGCTGATGAGTAATGATGATTATGATCCATGTTTGCCGTCCATCCTCCACCTACGTTGTTGTAATTCATAGAACAGTCTTGTTCCTTCACCCAAAAAAATTTAGTTCCATTAAATTCATATATGTAGGATATATATTATTTGAAATAAATGACTTATTGTTTGGTACGTACCATAGATCCATAGACATGGCTACTTGAGTAGCCATTAGAAGCATTAACAGCACCACATTCAGTACCTGAGTTTGCATGATTTAAATTCCCTTCAAACAATTATACGTATCAGTGAGCATATAAATTTTGATTCCACACCATACAATATATACAGAGAAAATGAAGAAAGAGACATAAAATTAGTGATTTTTCTATACTGACCCAAATCCCTAAATTCGTTACAAATCACAAATAAAAATAAAATCACGTGAGTCTAGTTTCCATTACACAACAAAGAAACCGTTCTTTAGATGCAAATCTGGTTTGCCCCAATCAAGATCCATAACTTCACTTATACGTCATTACATATACATATATCCATCAAAATCATATGTACATAAAATCTTCTTGGGTTTGGTTATTTTTACTAATTCATATAACTAGTTCATAGTAATATATATTTAATTGACATAGTTAATTAAAAAAATATCATCTGAATAGCATTTTTAAAATCTTCTTAACAAATTTTAACATTTTATATACATACATATATCCATCAAAGTCATACATGTAGATCTTGTTAGTTTTTTTTTTTTTTTTTTGCTAGGTTATGTAATAGGTAGTGGTGTAAATGTTTCATAATTAGTAATACGCTTTGATGAATAAAAGTATCTTAAGAAATTCATAAAATAAAAGCATATATAAGAAATTTAGTCACCGTTATTGAAGCTGGGATATGACTTGTTCTGATGATAGAGATGATGCTCTTGGTTAAGTTTAACGTTGACGGAGTTCGCAGGTCTCTGCATGGGAACGCCATGATGATGGTGAAGTAGAGGGAGATGTTGATGATAATGATCATTAGCCATCATAACCGAGTTGGGAGATGAAGACGGTGTGGTCATGGTTGTGCCGTTGAATCTCTTCTTCTGACGCTCACGAGCCTTGTGGTTCTGGAACCAGTAAAATACGTTCTTGCCCTCGATCTTTCCGAACTGTCTCAGCCTAGCAGTGATCTTCTGGATCTGATCTGCTGTTGGTGACCGGATTCCACTATTGTAGTAAAGTTCTTTGAGCATTTTGATCTGCTCCGTCGTTGGTGTCCACCTCGTGCTGGTTTGGCGACAAGTGTAACCACCAGAACCGGACTTGTTGTTGTTGCCGCTTTCTTGGTCGGCTTGATGGTGATGATGCTGATGCTGCGGTGGCTCCATGTGTTTTGATTCTGACTTTTGTTCACAAATTAAGGAGATAAGATAAAGATACTAGAGAGGAAGAAGAGAATGATATTGAGAAAGAGAGAAGCTTTACTTAGCAAGAAAACAACTTGGTGAAGAGATTTTAGGTTTTGTGTGAGAGAGAAGATATATATAGAGAGAGTAAGGTGTTGAGTTATCCTACTATATTAATTGAGAAGTACAAAAATAAAATTAACCTTTAAAAGTGTAAAAATTTACATTCAAATGCCATTAAAAATATTTAAGAAAAAGATAAAATCATTAAGAGTAATAAAGATAATTAATATTTAATTAATCATTTAATTATCTATTTAAACAGATAAATCCCACCATCATCAAATTCTATTATGTTTACCGCGGGTTCTATTCTGTTTCACACAATTATCAAATCATACACACGAATATTTATAAAAAAAAACATAGCTACAAAAATGTTAGCCTTCCCATTACCTAAAGATTTGAAGCCTTTTAAGAATTAATGGCGTATTCGCGTCAAGATTCTGAAGAAAAATAGTTATCATTGTCCAATGAACTATACATGACAGTAATGTTAGTTACATCTGTTTACTTATTTCAGAACTATAGCAATATTATGTTTTATTGATAAAAGTTTAAACAATTTTATTCATCGTTACATGCAAATGTTTTCTTGACAAAGATTTTCACTTTCAATCAACATTTTTAAAATACAAAATTATTATATAAACAAACCGAATTTATAATCACAAACAATTATAAAAAACATAATAACAAAAAAACAAGTTTACATTACAAAAAAGTTTAACCTGCGGTCTCTACCGCGGGTTAGTACATAGTATATCTAGTTATATATACATAGATGGGGACCAAACAACTTTTTTGCAATATTCTAGAAAATCAGTTATTCAAAAGTATTATTCTTTTAAGCAAGTAGATTTCATTTTCATACATACAAAACTCTATATATTTACAATTCATTTAATAAGGAATTGTCATACATAATATTTGTTATAGTTATAAGAGAAAAGAAAAGTGTCCTCGTCACTTATAAATGGCCTATCATTACGAGATTAGAGAAGCTTATATATCAGTTAATATACAAAATGTGTATATTTGAAAGAAATACATGTTCATTTGAATATTTAACATCCGAATAAGTTGTTATGTTATGTTTGGAAGAAAATTCTTACTTTGAATATCTATTTCTCTTTTTTAAATATGCATGTATTAAAAAGGAGAAACGAAACTCTAATTCATTTTCGATATACTTTAGAATTACGTATATCATCATCGATACCATGCATTAACAACTTAATAATATGAACTTGTGTTAAGCATTTCAATAACTCATGATCATGTGAATGACTGAATTGTATTCTTCTTGAACAAGAAAAAATCATGAAACTATGCTCTGGAGAGTTTTTTAAATCATTTTAGTGCCAATAAATAATGTATTTATTTGTAAGAAAAATATACGTTGTGGGGGGGAGATCGAATCAGAGGATATCTGGTGGAGAAGGATTGAAAGGGACAGAGAAGTTAGAAATAAACATGAAAATGGAAAGGGACAAAGGAGGGAATTAGAAAGGTGAGGGCATCATCGGTATTTACATAGACGAAAAACCCAAACTACTCTTCTTTGTTTTTCAATTTCTCTGTCTCTTCTCAATTATTACTTCACCAGCTTTTATTGTGTTATGTTATCTGTCTACGTATGAAAGATATTACCCCCATACACACACCAATTTAAACATAAACAATCTAAAACATCCATGTGAATTCTTGTAACATGTATCGTAGGAATGAAAGAAAATAAAATGAATACTGTTTGATAATTCTTTAATGCAAGTTCTTTCTTTATCTTCTCTATATACTGAATTATGTTTTTTTCTTTAAATACATTAGTTTATCTCAATTATAATGTGTAGAACGAGTGTGACGACTGGTGTAGTTACCGACATGTTAAATATGTAAATGTAATTCATTCATTTCTAGTTATATTTTACTAGTTAATATGACTTTTGGTATTGAAAAGGAACAATGCCCAACTTTCGTATAGTCTTATTGTTCTACGTAACAGCCATACAAATAAAAGATATGTAGAGATTTTCAATATATACTTTTTGAAGAATTCTACAAATTTCATAAAAGCTATTATAGTTTTATATGGGGAATGGCCCTAAAGATTCGGCCGATAAGAATTATGAAACTATAGAATGAAAATTAAAATCGGATCAACAAAAAGTTGCTTGGCTATTAGATAGTATACTTGTTCATGAGCAACACAACGTGCAAAAACGTACCCGGAATAAAAAAAAAACTTTTTACGAAATGTAAGTCTTAGAATCTTTTAGGTAGTTGCCCTAACAAGACCACTTGATCGAACCTATATAAACTCAGTTTCATCACACAACAAAAAATTGGTAACTAAACAGTACTTTGTTAGACTAATGGGTTACTCATTTATATCCGAGAATAGGTTTGTAATGTCTTTTGGCATTTAATTTGTTCTATGGAATCAACGGTCAAGGATTTTTATTCAACTTCTGCTCTCTGTATACTCGGGGAGGATTATTCCCTTCTAGTCACCAAACAATATACTAACTAACACACAAATAAATTAATTATATATCTAATTGTATTTGTATAAGTTACCCACTATAAGAGAGTGGCAAGAGCTCATTTCTTATGAATGTTTCATCTAATCTCTCCTAGAGCTAGAGTTTTTTTTTTTTTTGGTATAAATTTTAACATTAGAACCAAATTTTTTCTTTCTATATATCTAGTTGGATCGTGAATGTCTTTTGACAAGAAAGAAAAAGAATGTCTTGTTACTCTAGCTACATGCGTATATATTGATGTATATACAAGAACTACATGAACATAAGGTCACATTTACATAGTGGTTGCTACGTAGAATAAGAATACTCTCACATAGGCCCTTTGATTTAATAAACTCCTATGAGTACGTACGGTAACGAGCATGCAGTGAGAAACAGAGGATCTTAATTTACGCATCACGATCTTTTTCATTGTCGTAAAGTACTGCTGAAGAGGGCAGAGGGCTAAAGACTCAGAGCTTTTGTAAACTAACGTCTACGTGGCCCCTAAAGCCACTCTTCTTTATTGCAGAGAGATTTCATTTTCATTTAGGGCATCATTAGTTTCAGTTTGTACTTTTGCCCTAATTTCATGAAAATGTTTTATTTTTATTTTTATAAATGATGATTTCATGAAAATGTTTACAATTAGTTTTATTATTTCTTAGTATAAAATAATTGGTTTCCCGGATTAATGGGAAAAAATAGGGTTTGGAACATGCATGGTCCCCTATACGATCCGAGCCTTATATTCAGTCTGTCATATGTTATTTGCTATTTACACCATACGTTACACTGTTTATATTTAGAGTACTTATTGAAACTCTTAATTAGTTCATCGACGTACGTACCATATATATTAGTTCTCAAATATTCATAACTATATTAGAAGGCATTTTACACACACACACACACACACATATATATATATATATATATATATATTATGCAATTTTATATTTTAATTCATATAAGTTGTCTGCTATTTTTATAATAAATATAATTAGATGTAACTAACGATATGCGTGGATTTTTTTTTTTTTTTTAACATCTTACTGCCTGAAATTTATATAACTATTTTGTTGAAATTAAAAAAGAAGTTAAAACTACTATACACTTGAATTTAAGCTATTAAATATACGTGAAAATTTTATAAGTATGACATTTCCATGTTTAACTACCATGTGGTTTTGCAGTATAAGTTCTTAATTCACGTACGTGGTAGAGAAAAAACCTATTATAAACAAACACACACATATATATATATATATGATGTCAAAAAAATAAAACACACACATATAATACGAGAGTGTAATATAAATAATTCACATACTACAGAAAAATGATAACTATTTATTGCGATTTTTTTTTATTTTGGTTATCATTGTACATGTAAAGGTGTAAAATAATCAATTAGATTTTTTTTTTTTAATTTATTACTATGAGATCAATTAGATCTCATAGTAGTATTAAATTAATAAGAGAATTTTAGTCTTTTGTTGAAATCAAAACAACAAGTCTTTAACAAAAACATCGTCATCATTATTTTTCTTAAACTCTTTGATTACTTTATTTTTTGTTTCTATGCTTGACTGAATACCAAAAACATTTATAATTCAATATTTATAAAACAATAATATATACAGAGAGAGAGAGAAGAGTAATCAAGAGTGGTGCAGAAGGAATTTCATTGTCGAAGAAAGAGCACGCTCTTCGATAACGTAAATGCAATGCAAGCAATAAATGAAGTGAATTCATGAGAATTAGTATCATGATCATCATCGTCATGATCATACACACCTTCATGGCTTCATCATCATCACCTATCTTCATTCAAACACACACATCGTACGTGAGTATGGATGAAACAATCATGATATGCTCTTATATATACATGAAAATTATAAATATGAGTGTATTATATATATATGCATGCTTTAAAGCCGTTACATATGATTTAGAATATGGAATATTACATCATATAAACGGGAAATGTCTCTTGTTGTAAGCTTCTTGTTTTGGATAGAAAAGAGTACCTTTCACCTACAACTGCACCAGTTAACATTGGTGGTTGTGACTATTTATTACACTTCTCTCTATCTCTCTCTCACTGTTGATTTATTGATTATACGGCGTGAGAAATTGCATAGAATATTCAACGCACATGACGTTCCCTATTTTATTTTCTTATACGTTGATACACACATTGGTAATTTTCCAACCGTAGAATTATCTTTCGTATAAATTCTGCATAAACTTTTAACCATTTAGAAGTGATGTCGTTTTCTTCATTCCATTGTTACTCAAACCATTTAATAGTGTGGTGATGTGCCACTACCAATTAAAACCGCATACTCTTCTAATTTTGTTATAACAAATAATATACCCACCGCCACTAGTGATTTTCTGCATCTAAGATACTGATCGTATAATACAATTGTTCTATGGAAATTAAAAAAAAAAAAAATGAATGGAAAAATGAATTACTTGAAACACAGATTTTTGTTTATACATATATTAGAAAAAGGTTGATAGATATGATTATTATATTACGTCGTGCATGTACATTTTTTTCTAAGAAGGAATAGGATAAGAAGAGTGAAAGAAAAAGCAAAGTGTTAGTTTCCTAGAAAGTTAGAGAAGAGTACTCATTGCTTCGACTGAGATAAAGATGAAAATATGAGGAGAGAGATTTGTTTTCACTTCATTAATGATTAATCTTTTTATTATAAGCATTAATAATTAATTGATTGGAGGATTTTCTAAATGAAATGAAATTACTGATTGAAGGATTTTATATAAAAAATCCTAAAATTCAAATTCCCTTACAAATATCTTAAGTTCCTTGATTAATCATACTCAGAAATACATAATTACACTTAGGTGAGTTTTTTTTAGAATGTCTCCCAAGGAACAAAGCGTTCAGAAAAATGTTTACAATATTCTCCTATGAAAATAAAATAACACAGCTTTTAAAAATCAGTGTTCTGTTATTTGGAATGATAAATGGTCAAGATCAATTCAACAGAAGACAGATCAATACATCGTGATGGGCTAATATGAAAAGGTGTTTTGTATGCACATAGACACACAAACACACACATCCCTTTTATCCAAATCAAC
>NC_025699.1:26832245-26853052 GCF_000633955.1 Camelina sativa
TTTTTTTTTTTTTTTTTTTTGGCTCTCCTCTTCTTACGGGTAATCATTTCCTCATCGCTCTCTCCCCTTCTTTCACTCCCCTATCAAACCCAACATATAATAGTTAACCTATAAATTTCATTCTTTGTTTTGTACTCCCTCTGTATCAGAATAGATGATGTTGTAGAATTTTATTTTGTATCAGAAAAGATGATTTTCTATATACTTTTATCAATTAATGGTAAAAGATTGCAAATTTCAAGAATCATTAAATGAGAATTTAAAAGTTTGATGAAATACTATTAGTTAATAATTATAAAAATATGTTATTATAAATAAATAATACACTTATTGCTAGACATTAAATATTTTTCTTGATTAATGTAAAAATACTAAAACATCATCTATTGTGATACAGAGGGAGTATTTATTAAACATAATTGGAAAATTTTAACTTTAAACTACGGGTTTTAACAAACTGATTGAGTACTAAACCCCACAAACATAATGACCAATCATCTATTTTATATACAAAATTTAGAAAAGTTGCGGCGGTAATCTAATTTTGGATATTTAAATTCTAAGTTGCATGAAATCGGAAACGGATATGTTAAAAAACGTGGAAACGGATTTTACAAAAGATGACAACAAAAGTTAAATTACTTTATGTCAAGAAAAAGGGTATATGATACATTGTTAGAAAAAAGTAGAAAAATGGTAGAAAAGGGAATTGAACGAATAGGGATTTGAGATGAGAAGATCATTCCATATCTCTCATATACAACACATCGACGCTTTTCATTGATATAAAGTGTCATACTCAAATAGAGCACAAAGCCTTTTTCTTCTCTCTTTCTATTGATTTTAAGAAAGTGATCCCTAAACCCACGTGTTCTTTCATTATCTCCTTCTCTTTCGTTCTTCCATTTTAATTATGTATCGGATAAAAAAATCGTAAAAGATTAAAAAAAAAGACTCGAGCTCTGCTCTTATAGAAAGGTACAACCAACACCTTCAAAGATCAGATTAGCAAACACCTCATTCATATAAGTCACTCGTGTTCGAAAGACTTGAGTAAACGATAAGTTGGTGATCAGTCAAAATTTTGAAAAACTCATTCGTACTATTTGTTATTGAAACAATATTCACAAAAAAAAAAAACATATATAAATGTAGTATGATAACTTGGTCAAATCAATCATCGATTACTAATACTACTATATATTATATATATGCTCTCGTAGATCGAAATTCTTTAGTCACATCAGTTGGAAAACTGTATGGGAACAATACATAAAGCTAAACAAACCACAGAACAATTCACACTAAACCAAAAATCATACTGTAATATACATTATACAATTTCAGAAACTGACAAATACATAGAAACAAAAATAGATAAATACCCAGACATAAGATTGTCTGAAAACAAAAAAAACTCAGGAAGATATGTTAATATTGTACAAATTTTATATTTATGTGGAAAATTGGTTAATTAATGAAAAGAATCCATAAAATTTCAGCTTCAGAAGTAGAAGAAATTAACCTTAGTTTCTACTAGAACGTGGCTTTCCTCTTCTCTCGCTTGATGGCCAGTCTCCAGAGTCATTGTGCTCACTGCTTCTCTCAGCATTATAGTAACCTCTTGAGTCATAACTATTGCCTCCTCCTCTACGTCCATGTCCTTTTCGGTTTGTGCCGTTATGGATGTTTGATCCCGAGGACCTTGCAGAAGAACCAGAGCGGTTCAGCTCTAATGACAGTGGCTCGATACCTTGCAAATCAGGCTCTGGGGTGAACCAAACCGGGCGTTTCGACTCATCCATTTTCCTAAATGTGATTGATATCCTGTTGAAAATAAACAGGAAGAAACCACTTATATGAGGATACTGATGTTTGTTCATACAAGGAATTGTGATGCAACAAAATATATATCAAACCTTTTTGTAGGAACTGCAGGTACACAATGCTTAGCTACATCAGCTCCATTTCCATTTAACACCAGAACTGATCTGAAATATATCCAAATATCAATGTCCTTGTTTTCATACTATTGGACAAGGGATGGCGAAAATTTTTGGTATTGGGAATTCTTATAGAACTTGCTTACCCCACAGGAAGCGGTAGTGAGTACGAACCCGAGAATTCACCAGGACCCTCGACTCTAAGGTTAGAGCCAAATAGAATATCACATTCACTGAGGAAAGAGATGGTGCAGAACGGACGGAGAAATTCATGGTTGTCTATGTGAGGAGGTATGCAGTCATCTTCGTCATAGATGTTGACAATGCAGCTATCAGGAACACAAGTTGGAGGCAGAACATGCCATAGAACCAACCTTCTAATGATTACTTTGAAAAGAGGAGGTAATGGATCCACTTCTTCACGTTTCAGGATACCAGGTGGGTTTCCAGCTCTATCCTATCAACACATAACAAGGTTAAACTCCTCATTCATTTTGTAAGAAATGAAACAGATAAAACGAGTCATATTACGTACTATAGCGTAGTTGTAACAGCAGCCAAATTGAATAGTCTCACGTCCTTTGCCTCTCATATACTTTCGTGGAGCAGTAAATGTGCGCTCTACAGAAGAGAGAACAAGACAAGATTCAGATTCGAATATGAGGTCAAATTAAGATAAGAGCAGTTTCCAGATCCAAACCAAGAAGCTACCTTTAAGTTGTCCTCTTCGACCCTTCTCTTGCAGTTGATACACTAAATCAACAATCCGTTTCTGCTCCACTGCGCTAAAAACACCAGTGTGCAACTCAAGTCCCTCAAGCACATTAATGATTCTCCCCTTAACTCTCTCCAAACAAATGAAATCTTTCTTTCTCTTCACAAGCATCAGCCTGAGATTCTCTCTCTGATCTCTAGACAACGTAGTCTTCTGGGGAGTCTTCATCGAACTCGAATCAAAACCTTTCCTACCCGAATCCCTATTCTCCTCTTCATCCTCCTCATCTTCGAACTCATCCTCTTGTGTCATATCAGCCCAAGACATTCGAGGGCTTGATGTTTCAACAACAGCTGGTCGGGAAGGCAGTACACTACTAGAAGCTTTAGCAAAGGAACCAAATACAATTCCACTCTCGTTCCAACTACCTAACGAATGGTTATCACAGTCTTCGACGTCTTCAAAATCTTCATTAGACTTCCCATCATAATTATCATCCACATTGTTACTTGTTCTCAACACTGAACAAGAACCAGCTTTACACTCTCCATCACCTTTATCTGCGTTACTACAATGTTCTACACAAAAGGAAACACGATTCCTCATAAGCAACAACTACACATAATTCACAAAATAAACAACGCTACTCTCTAAGCCTTCCTATTTGTTCCAAAACCCTAAATTTGGCAACCTTATCACTGAGCAGAGCATCAATAAAAAAATGCAGAATCAAGTACGGTGTCACAGAGAAATCTATTACAGAAAATATCAATTTCGCCATGAAACTATCACTCCTAAGAAAGAGTTGAGAATCCATTTACCTGGGTCAAGAGAGCGGATTCGATTGGAGAGAAGGTGATTACAGTCCTTGCATAGATCTTTAGATAAGAATGGTAGCCAATTCGTCAAAAACTCCGAAACGATCTTCAGTTCCGACGGCTGGTACTGCCGGAGAAATGGGTCTTCTTCCATTTTTTTTCTTTCCCCTGGCTCGATTCCGATCGTACAATCGTACTGATGATTTCTAAGTCCACACGATTTGAAATCGAGCCAGTGAATGATTCTTCTGTGATTGTATTAGCTCACTTGTAAATTCAAGAACCAAACAAGGGTAATCTCGGTATCATACCGCCGCCGATTAAAGCTTCTGGGCCATTTTGGTTTCCCAAAAGCCCATTAATTTCGAATGGCCACGTGTCCAGAAATGAGTGGGTCAAAGGATTTTAACGGTTGAAGATGAAAAAGCTTATCTTTTTATTTAGCAAAAATCGTTTCTTTCTTCATCAAAGCTTTCATCAACACACACAGAATGAAAACTCTCCACTTTTTAGCTCCCAATGTTATCAATCTGAAGCAGCAACAATCTTACGCACAAAGCCAGTTCATGTTGCATCGTAACAACCGACGAACTCTATCGATAAACTGCGTAAACAGTGGTGGTGATGATGAGAAGAAGATTTCTCAGCCGTTCGATGGGGTGGAGATAAGGTTCAAACGAGGATCGAGAAAGAAGATTAGGGAAGAGGGTTTAGGAGAAGGAGGAGGAGGGCAAAACAGTAAGAAAAAAGAGACTGTTCAAAAGCCATGGGAAGAGATGACATTGAATGAGAAGGCACTGGAGCTTTACGTTGGAGAGAAAGGTTTGTTGTTTTGGCTCAACAAATTGGCTTACGCATCGATTTACATTGTCATTGGAGGTTGGATTCTTTTCCGGTTTGTCGGACCGGCGTTCAATCTTTATCAGCTCGATACACCGCCTCTTGATCCTAAAAACATCTTGAAGGGTTAAAAAAGGTTTCTCAACTTTTCAAACATTTTGAGGTTGTATTTAAGTTTAGTTTTTGAGTAGCCAAACCGGAAACAAAAGCAAACAGAGAGATTGAGAATTTTAATGAGTGGTTTATAGATACACTGTGTTATGCCCACTAAAGAACACTCTTCATGATTCTTCAAGATTGTTTTGATCCTGATCAAGAATATCTCGTTTTGTCTTGCACCTAACATGAAAAAAGAAAAGAGATTGTCATTGGCTTATGTTTAACTTAACTCAATGTAAGCCAGAAGAGACTTCATCATCATCAAATAGGTGAAACTCACCTATTGCACTCTGATCGAGATGCATAATTGTGATTCTTGCAATTTGTACACATCCAGTCTCCATCACGCCATTGTTTTGCTCTATGTAATTAGTCAAAGTAAAGAACTGGGAAGATTACACAACGTTCTTCAAGAGATTATGGAAAATGTTTAAGAAACAATGTAGATTAGAGAGATCAATTCTGTACCCCTTCCCAAGTAAACCAGCTGTTGAATGTTGCTGTAGAAATGGAAGAGGAAGTTGCCAATTTGAGATCCTGCCAGGGCTCGTACCAGGTAAAGATGCATATATTGCTAAATGTGGTTGCATGCTTGTCTGCACAAGAGCCAGAAGAAACATAGGTTAAAGTTGATGCAGAATGAAAATATTATGAATGTGTTACTCATCACTTTATGCGCTCTAGTTCCTTACATATCCTTGATTCAGTCTTTTGCTATCCCATTCATGAGCCAAAGCTTCTGATGCTAATCTCTTTGTTCCAAGGGCTGTAACCAAAAACAAACTTCCCCAAAATGAAAACTCGTTTCTCAAGGAATTCACAGCATCGATATGTGTTCAAATAGACAAAAGCCATACCTAGTGGAGCTGTTTCATTGCACTTTTTGCACTGCAGGGACATTACAAAACAGAAACGTGTAAACAACCAAGCCAGAATTTGCAAGTCGGTTTTGCATTTTGAACACACTTCCTCACCTGAATACGAGAGGAATAATTATGAAAACCACATCTGCAGATCCAGTCACCGCTTCTCCATTCATTAAGAACCGAAGCTTGATTTGCAGCGTTAGGGAATGCGAGCAAGGAACCAGGTTGATCAACTGGCTGAGGTCCACGGGTGAAGTAATGGAGATGAGTCTGAAGAGAAGCTCCAGGGATTGCAAGTGCTGACAATGCTGCTACTTCCTTAGGTTGCCCGCATTTTTTGCACTTTTCTCGTGATGCATAATTGTTGTTAGTGCAACCTATTGCCACACCACACCACACACACCAAACACAGCACGAAGAAGATACGCACGCACGCACACCACAACACACCCACCAGCAATTTCCATATACACACATAACACAGAATACACAAAACATACCTCAACCTAGTTTATAAGTAAAGCCCCCCTATAATATTCACAATTCCAATCTAATGAATCCTCAAATGGAAAAGGGCACTTGATAGTTTAAGGATTTGAACTCAGAACTCATGATTCAGATCAATCCTAGTTTTGCTTCTAGTTCATTAGCACAGTTGAAGAAACTAATTCACCACTGATTTCGAAATTGTATGTAATGATCGAAAGAAACAAATATTGAGTTGACACAAGGAGAAAGAACGAACCAGTGCAGATCCAATCTCCGATACGAGGAAGCCACTTAGAGTTTGGAGAAGTATTGTTATCCATGAACAGACGAGGCTGCTTGCATCTGTTACAGAATGATCTAAACGCGTAATTCCTGTTTCTGCAACCTGAACATTCCCAATCACCTTCTCTTCCGTCTCCCATTCCTTCTTCTTCCCGGAACAATTCCAGTACGTACTCTCTCCGGCGACGAATCAATCAGAGAGGAGGGATGAAGAAAGCTGACATAAATGGGCCAATATTGGGTAAAACTGACCCGGCCCATTAGGCCCATTTAGTTTTCCAATCATCGTTCTTCTTCTTCTTCAGTTTCATCCTTCGATTTTCCAAAACTTATCAGTGATTTGAAGTTTCTCTAGATCGAGTTTTGGGTTCAGATCGAGTTGTCTCTGCTGTTTTTTTGTTCATTGTTTACCTGAAATTTCTCAGAACTAATTTCGTGGAATCACCCTAATCTCGATCTGAGATTTGCAGAGACGATACATAGAGGAATAGCTCAGAATCTCCCTAGCTTCCATGGCTCTCAATCTCCGTCAGAAACAGACTGGTAAATTTCTCTCTCCCTAATTCTATGTATGTGAATGATAGAGATTGTGTTCGATCTATTTGTGAATTAGGATGAAGTTAAGAGTAATTGTTGATGTTGGATCTTTGATCTCTCTCTATCTCTCGGTTTGCAGAATGTATAATCCGGATGTTGAATCTAAACCAACCTTTGAATCCAAGTGGAACTGCGAACGAGGAAGTTTACAAGATCTTGATCTACGACAGATTCTGCCAGAACATACTATCACCATTGATCCATGTCAAGGATCTGCGTAAGCATGGTGTTACACTCTACTTTCTCATTGACAAAGATCGAAGACCTGTTCACGATGTTCCCGCTGTTTACTTTGTTCAGCCTACTGAATCTAACCTCCAGAGGATCGTAGCTGATGCTTCTAGATCTCTCTACGATACTTTTCATCTCAATTTCTCGTCTTCCATCCCTCGCAAGCATCTTGAAGAGCTAGCTTCTGGTGCTCTTAAGTCTGGCTCTGTTGAGAGAGTCTCGAAAGTGCACGATCAGTATCTGGAGTTTGTGACTCTGGAAGATAATTTGTTCTCTCTGGCTCAGCAATCTACCTATGTTCAAATGAATGATCCAAAAGCTGGGGATAAAGAGATCGAAGAGATTATCGAAAGGGTCGCTAGTGGTTTGTTCTGTGTCTTGGTAACGCTTGGTGTTGTCCCTGTTATCCGTTGCCCTCGTGGTGGACCGGCAGAGATGGTGGCGTCTTTGTTGGATCAGAAACTTAGGGATCATCTTTTGTCTAAGAATAATCTCTTTACTGAAGGTGGTGGGTTCATGAGCTCGTTTCAGCGTCCTCTCTTGTGCATTTTCGATAGGAACTTTGAGCTCTCGGTTGGGATTCAGCATGATTTCAGGTACCGGCCTCTTGTTCATGACGTTCTCGGCTTAAAGCTGAACCGATTGAATGTTCAGGGAGATAAAGGAGGAATGAAATCGTTTGAGATTGATAGTGCGGACCCGTTCTGGTCAGCAAACAGTTCTCTGGAGTTTCCAGAGGTCGCTGTGGAGATTGAAACCCAGTTGAACAAGTACAAGAGAGACGTCGAAGAGGTTAACAAGAGAACTGGAGGCGGGAGCGGCGCTGAGTTTGACGGGACTGATCTGATTGGAAATACCAAACATCTCATGAACGCTGTGAACTCGCTCCCGGAGTTAACCGAGAGAAAGCAAGTGATTGACAAACACACCAACATCGCAACTGCGCTCTTAGGACATATCAAGGAGAGATCTATTGACGCTTTCACTAAGAAAGAAAGCGACATGATGATGAAAGGTGGAATCGACAGAGCCGAACTTATGGCTGCCCTGAAAGGCAAAGGGACAAAGATGGACAAGCTCCGGTTTGCAATCATGTACTTGATCTCCACAGAAACCATAAACCAGTCCGAAGTTGAAGCCGTGGAAGCAGCATTGAATGAAGCTGAGGCTGATACAAGTGCGTTTCAGTACGTGAAGAAGATCAAATCCTTAAACGTGTCTCTTGCTGCTTCTTCAGCGAACTCAGCGAGCAGAAGCAACATTGTAGACTGGGCCGAGAAGCTTTATGGACAGTCTATAAGTGCGGTGACTGCAGGAGTCAAGAATCTGTTATCTAGTGATCAACAGTTGGCGGTGACTCGAACCGTTGAAGCTTTAACAGAAGGAAAACCAAACCCAGAGATCGACTCTTACCTCTTCCTAGACCCAAGAGCTCCAAAGTCTTCTAACTCAGGTGGTAGCCACGTGAAGGGACCGTTTAGAGAAGCTATAGTGTTCATGATCGGTGGAGGTAACTATGTTGAGTATGGGAGTTTGCAGGAGCTGACTCAGAGACAGCTAACCGTAAAGAACGTTATATATGGAGCCACTGAGATTCTAACAGGAGGTGAATTGGTCGAGCAGCTTGGAGTTTTGGGAAAGAAGATGGGATTGGGTGGTCCGGTCGCTTCATCGTCATTGTCTGGTCACTGATCAGTAATTACGCACTGTTTGGTTTTTATTTTTATTTTGGCTTTTAAGAGAGGTTTTTTTTTAGTTTTCTTTCTACATCAATGAAAAAATCAAATTTATAACAATCTCGTCGTATTCATTTGTGNTTTTTTTTTTTTTTTTTTTTTTTGTGAAATATGATCAAATTTTATTGATAAATTTATTGGGTTAATTTGGTAATGCAGTAGGTACAGTATGTTAATAAATTTAATTAAATTTTAAGATCCTTCTAATCCTATTACAAAAAAAATCTATGATATTTTAATATCATACCCATAAAAGAAAGCAAAAAAAAAGAAAAGGAGAAATTAAATAAAAGTAAGAGGGAGCAACAAAAGCAAAGTAGCTTGGTTGGTCCTTTTTTTCTCATTTCCTGTAATTTGTCTTCGTCTCCACCTTCCAATCTCACCCGCTCTCCTCGGAAACCACAGCGACGGACGGAGGACAATATCTTCGCCTCTAATTTGCTCCTGAAAATCAGGAATCAGCCGGAGCGAATCTCGAACCTTATGATCTCGACTTGTGAGGATCCCTCTTTTTCCTTTTTTCTTTCATTGTATAATAATAAATCTTCAGCTCTTTTAAGTTTTTTTTTTTTTTCCCCCGATCGATTTCGATTTCTCTAGGATTGAGTCGATTAAATCATACGGTTTCACGCCAGAAAAAATTATCGATTCTCTCTCGTTTTATTTCAATAGCTCAGATGATTGAAGATGATAATTCAACAGTTAATAACGCTCTCTCTCTCTGTTTTTTTAGTGGCTTGTGTTTGACCCAGCCCAAATCATGATCACCTTTGTCTTGATCTCTGTTTTGTTGATTGTTTTAAACTTAAAACGAAGCTAAAAAGGCTTATGGGTTGAACTCATCTTTACCATTGTTTTGAAGCTAGATCTGCTTCTTTGTTTTGTTTGGGTTTAAAGCTTTCTTCTTTCTAACTTATTTGCAGGCTGAAGAGGCTGGGGATGGCTGGTAAAGAGGATACTACTAATCTATCTGCACAAGAGTCTTTGATCAAGGAAGCCACTGAGTTATGGAAGAGTGAATTGGAATCTCGTCGGTTGCAGGTAGATAGTTTAGAAGCTGAACTTGTGGATGTCAAGGCTTACCTTGAGTTTCGTTCTGAAGAAGATGCCAGGAAGGAATTAGGTGTTCTTTCCGGTAGGGTCAGATCGACTGCTACAATGTTGCGCTATTTGAGATCAAAAGCTAGAGTCTTGGCTATTCCTGATCTACCGAATGTGGAACAGATCGAACTGAATGAGAAAGATGGTGGTTCATCATCTTCTGCAGGGGATAGGAGCACTAATCCTGAAACCAATAGGTGGTACCGTGGCTCCTTGGGTGTAGAGGATGGAGCTTATACTAATGAGATGCTCCAATCCATAGAGACTGTGACTGATGTGCTGGAATCTCTTGTGAGGAGGGTTACAGCAGCAGAATCTGAGTCGGCTGTTCAAAAGGAGAGGGCACTTTTGGGCGAGGAAGAAGTCAGTAGGAAGACAGTCCAAATCGAGAATTTGGCCTTGAAGTTAGAAGAGATGGAAAGGTTTGCTCATGGGACTAATAGTGTTCTAAACGAAATGCGGGAAAGGATTGAGGAACTAGTTGAAGAGACGATGAGACAGAGGGAGAAAGCTGTGGAAAACGAAGAGGAGCTTTCTCGTGTGAAGAGAGAGTTTGAGTCGCTTAAAAGCTATGTCAGTACTTTTACCAATGTTAGAGAAACACTTCTTTCTTCGGAGAGACAATTCAAAACCATCGAGGAGCTCTTTGAACGGTCAGTCCTCATATCTTCTTTATGCAACTATTTCATCACTCTTCCATTTGTTCCAATTTTGTGAATGGTGAAGCAGGCTGGTTACTAAGACGACGCAATTAGAAGGCGAGAAGGCACAAAAGGAGGTTGAAGTTCAGAAACTGATGGAGGAGAACGTGAAACTGACGGCACTTCTCGACAAGAAAGAAGCTCAGCTTCTAGCATTGAACGAACAATGCAAAGTCATGGCTCTGAGTGCATCAAACATATGAATTTTTTGCTATCTTTCTTTGCATTGTTGTTGACTCATCATCTCTTGTTATTACATGAGACAATGCTTTCACAGAAGTAGATGATGCATATCTTCTTCCTTCATTGTTCCTTTGTTTTCAGATAAAAGCAAAACATTCTTGTAATCTGTAGATTCTTATTATGGCCCTTATGGATGATGCATAACCAAAAAAATGCTCAGTCCTTGTTTCTTTTACTCCCAAAAACGACAGGTAGTTCTTACGTCCGTATATAAGATAGCCCAAAGTTTTGATACAGATTGCCAACGTGGAGAAATTGTAAATGACGTGGCAGATAGGATTACCCAATGTATTTTATCCACGTGTCATACGCAATGACGTGGCTCTCTGTTCCGGACGACTTGACTTGTGTTGAAGTGTTTTATCTCTAAAACCCCAAATCAATCGTTTTGGTTTCCCTCCTCTGCGAACTGCGATCGGCGTAAGAGAAAAAAAGAGTTGAACAGTGCGATTGCGAAAGCAATTTCTTCGGTTCCGATGGAGTCTGATATGGAGGTTATGTCTGAAACTGATGCGTCTCCTCCGCAGAAGCTACGTATGTTCGGAATGGGTAGAACAATTGATGATCGCGAAGATGAGGTACTTTGTTCTGTTGTGGATAAAACCCTAAAAAATGCCACCTTTGATTCTTTCTCCGATGAAAGATTTTTTTAGGTTTTCGTTTCCTCAGTTTCTCATGTCTTCGATTATGCATGAAAACTATGAAATTTATCGTCTTGGGAGATTTTGAAATGTTCCTGGTTCTGGATTTTTTTAATGTGATTTGGTAGAGTGTGAGAAGAAGGATCAGAGATGTTGAAGTTTATCTTCCAATTGTCTGTGGATCGGTTGCTTTTTTTCTTGGAAAGAGAGCTACAGAGTGAGTGATGTTCTCTCTTTTTTTCATGTTTCGAGTTCAAGAGTTGTTATGGTAATGCTGCAATGTTTGAGCTTTCTTTTTGGGTTCGATGTTTACATGAATTAGATATCGAACACATAAGTGGACTGTGTATGTGCGTGGAGCAACAAATGAGGATCTTGGTGTGGTTATCAAGCGGGTCATCTTCCATTTGCATCCAAGTTTTAAGAACCCAACTAGAGTGGTTGATTCTCCTCCCTTTGCATTGACTGAGTGTGGTTGGGGAGAATTCAAAATCGACATTACTGTTTTCCTCCATACTGATGTCTGTGAAAAGAAGTTGGATTTGTGAGTTTCCTCATGTGTGATTGTGAATTTTCAGTGGTTTAAGTTGTGGTTTATATATATATATCTTAGGATTTATTGGACTTTTTTGCAGGTCTCATGTCTTAAAGCTGAACCCGGAGAATGAATATGGTTCTGTTCCTAAGTCTATCAAGATACCAGTTGTCGCTGAGTCTTACAATGAAATTGTCTTCCCTGATCCTTTTGAGAGTTTCCTCACCCGTGTTTATAATCACCCTGCTGTGCACATATCTAACCTTCCAGATGGTTTCAACCTGCGTCCTACAGGTACATTCTTGTTCTGGTGTCTAGTGAAAGAACAGTTTTTTGCCAGAGGCAAGGTCAATTCTCACATTTGTAATGTTGCAGGAGTTGCTGATACTTATCATCAGTTGAGAAATGGAGACACTAAGGATCATCCACTCAGTCAATGGTTTTGGACGTTTTCAGAAGCAGATGAGCTTTTTCAACTTACTGCAGCTCGTCAGAAGGTTTCTGCATTACTAGTTCACTTTCCATTTCTTAGGTTTATTGTTTCAATGATTGAATTGCTCACATTTAACGTGGATTTCTTAAATGATACAGCTACAATTTCCTCTGCTCAAACTTAAATAGCAGTTACACTTGGGGAGTATTCTTGTTTGGCTTTGTGACAAAGCCTTTGTTTTGATTTTTATAGAATTGTGTTAGAAATTCTTATTAACCGACTGTATGTATAATCTAATAGGTGCAAGCTGATATCGCCAAGCTAAAACGACAGCTGATCATGGTAGATGGGCAACCTGAAGGACTTTAGTCTTCCCCTGGCTACTAATGTTGATGATCATAGAGGAGTTTGCGCAGAAATTTTTTGTGATACCGTTAACAAATCTCGATGGGGGTTTAAAAACCTGAGATGTCTTAATATCTGAGCAACTGTGCTAAATGTTAGAACATGTAAAAAAAGAACCTATTTGTAGTCAATATCGGTGTCTGTACCTACAAAGTACTAATGCTTATCTTTTTGTTCATTTTGTTTGCTTCTTTGTTACAAGTTTCTCTCAAACATAAGCATCATAGGTTTGCTAACACCGAGTTACTCCTCGTTGCTGAACATGTGAAAACACAACTTACACCTAACATTTCTAAATGGTTTGTTTGATTTCATCATGTTGTTTGACATAGTATCCTAAAAAGGTAAAGCTCTGTGTCTTTCATGCTTTCATTGGATTGCAGAGGAGGCATTGAGAAACCGGTATCGTCTACTAATTGTCATTTTCATAGGAAGATTGAGTCGAATTTAGGCATTTGCAGACTTGTTTAGTTTATAGAAGAGACACACATTCACTTCTTATTGGGAGGGGACCTTGACAATGACGTTTATCAGGCTCTTGCTATGTGAAATTCAAAAAAATCACATGTGACCTTGGAAACCGAAAGAGAGAGAGAGAGAGAGAGAGAGAGAGAGAGAGAGAGACAAAGATGTCGAAATCATTGTTTCTCATTGTGGCCATAGAACATGGGAAATGAACTTCCCCACTTTAGGGTTATCCAAGAAATGAAACTGGTGGCTCAAAGTTGAAGGTGAAGAATATATGTCTGCTTATGTATTATGACCCCTCTTTGCTTAGGTGGTGTTGCTGGTGGTGTTTTAGGTTTTTGGATAGTACCCACATGGGAGAGTCTTATGATTTCAAGACAATGGACCCTTCACATTTCAGCCTCTTCTTCTTTTTCTTGCCTCTTCTATTTCCAATTCCTTGTCTTCTTCTTGTTTCTTTTTTTAATCTATTTCCCCCCCCCCCCCCNCCCCCCCCCCCCCCCCCAACCTGTTTTTCTATGAATATCTGCCAACACACCCTCCAAACAACATCTTTACCCTCAATTTGCAAAAGATACAGATCAAACACACAAAATCGAAATTAAACTCATAAACTAGTGATGCTACTTTAAAAATTTGAAAATTATAAATAATATATCAAATCTAAACTTTCATGACGAGAAGTGTAAATATATTCTTCGAATTTGAAAACTTAATATATGTTACTTATGTCAAAAACAAAAAAATGTTACTTGTAGTTTTGTCCCAAAATATACATAAATTCAACTTTCTTGTAGTTTTGTCCTAAAATATACACAAATTTAACTTACACCTAACATTATTTGCAAGTTAGAGTAAATTTGTAAAAAATAAAGTGCTATTTATTTTTGTGTTAATTCTTGAGGTGTTTATGTTTAACATGCGACTTTCTGTGATCATATCTATATATTTTTTTTAAAATCTTATAATCTGTGCTTAATTATATAAATTAAAATTTATTAATAGAACATGCAACAACTAAATTAAAAGCTGGGGTGACTGAAAAAATCCTTAGAAAAAAAGATTCACGAACTATCAAATTTTTTCAAAACTCAAGATCCGACCACCAGTACAAAATCTCATAAAATTTCTAACCAAAAACTTAAAAATTTGTTGATTACTTATAGTTTTATGATTTTTAATTTAAATAATATATACAAATTATAAAACATAGAAAAATTTCTTGATCAATAAAGAATATAAAATCAGTATATTAAAAGATGTGACAATTAGACTAATGAGAGAAGGGGAAAAAAAATGAATGAGTTTCATTCCAACCAGTTATAATTGAACGGATTGAATCATTTTCTTAACTTATTCATCTCAAATAATAAAAATATAATAAATACTTATTCAACTCTTTTAACTTCTTAGTTTAAATCATCCATTTGAATTCAAGGGAAGATTTATCAATCATAGATTCGAAGGTGTTGGGGCTTTCGGTTGATGTCAACGAGGAATGAATTGATAGTGTCTCCGAGTTACAACCACAACAGGTGGCGCCATCGGTCACATCATCTCATTGTCCCACTCTTCGATCCCACACCACTCATCTTTTTGACTTTTCTTTACTTGTATTTTTCTTGTTCCGACTAATCTTTTTGTTTCTCTTTGTACATAATAGTTGAATAAAAGTGATCTAATAAGTGACATCGCTTTTGATTCGGATTGGCTTAAAAGTGAAATAACAATAAGGACGGCCAAGAAATTACCAAGGTTTTATACTAAAAAAACGTTTCTAGTATGCTTTTGATTGATTATGAATTGTAAAAAAAAAATTGGTAACAAAAAAACATCTAATATGGACTTTCAAGTGATTTAAAAAAAAAAAAAAGTGAAACAGTGGTGATTCAGTCACAAGGGTGTAGAACAAAATCTCTATCTATTGGATATACATTTTTGGTCACTATTGTAAAATCTGAAATGTTTACTTTAAAGATTAGTTTTGTCTTAGATCTAGATGACATTGTTCGAAGAGAGAAATAAAAACAAAAAAAAATAACAACAACATGTCCTCTTATGTTTTTTGTTTTTGATGAGGGAAAATATTTTTTTTTTTTATCTCTGTTACGTTTTCAATACTGTACAATTGTAACTAACAAAATACACTTGTACGTATATGCAAAATAAAGACAATGGTTTTGCGCAATCTTTTATGTCGAGTCCTTATATATCTATATCTCGTCAAGTACGTACTTTTGTTACAACTTACAAATCTCTTTTACTTCGTCCGTAATCTATGTACAACTGTACATTAAATAGATATGTATCTAACGGGGCCATTGGCTCATTTATATGATATTTAAAGGTACGTAAGAGAAGAAAATAAACATTTGTTTTGTAAACTTGTCGAAAAATACTTAGGTTCACCCCTAGGGGTGAACCTCTCCATTCACCCCCTCTTCTCTCAGCCAATCAAAATCTTCCATCTAATATTTCATTTAAAAAATAAATAAAAATTAAATTAAAAAGCAACCCAAATTAAGGAAACAAATTCTGTATACTTTTAATTAAAGAAAGTTAAATATTTGGCTTGGTTTAGATTTTTAAACTAGAGTAAAATTATATGTCGGTTTGGGTTTACAAATGAAGTGGTTAGGGTTTAGATTTTACAATTAAAACGAAATTATATGTCGGTTTGGGTTTACAAATGAGGTGGTTAGGGTTTAGATTTTACAATTAGAACGAAATTATATGTCGGTTTGGGTTCACAAATGAGATGGTTAGGGTTTAGATTTCATATATATCGGTTTGGGTTTATTAAAAAGCGGTTTAATTTTTTAATTTTATAATAATGTATACAGATTTTATTTCTTTATTTTATAAGGGGGTGAATGGAGAGGTTCACCCCTAGGGGTGAACCCAAGTATTGTTCAAACTTGTCTTAGTATGTAAAGGCAATAAGGAGACATTGTAGGGCAATGTTATAGTCCCTACCAATCTTTGTTTTTGTATACATTCTTTCACAGTTTTTATTGCATCTCTCTCTTGTCCTTGTTGGTTCTGTCCTCGATGTTTTATTTGCCCTCACCTCCTACATCTCACATGATTTTGCTTTCACAAAAACAAAGAATCTAGCTAGGTGTCCTAATGAATCAAAACAGGAAATTTGATTGGTTTAATTAGTTTTTTTCTTCATATATGATTTATATACATATCATTACTATATTTTTCTAAAATATGTGATTAGCTTTAGGAAGTTCATTTTCATCGGACTTTAGTCTCTAGAATACATTGTACCCGCCATCTTAATTTGGAAGGCCTAGTGAAACTAGAACTCGAATCCATGTACGGGGTTCATGCTTTGCCACAAATTCACAAACTAATTTTGTAATTTTTTCCCCAAAATATACATATACGTGTTTACGTGTGTTTTAATTGATTTTTATCCCAATGCAAAATCACTCCATGTGTTACTATACTGGTTAGTCGTTGTTTTTTATTTTGTGGGTACAAGATACATAAAAATCTAATCACAAATTTTGTCAACGTCATAAATAATCAACCTAATCATGATTTAAAATTTTTGTAATGTAACCAAATTATGAAGGTATACAGTTTTTAATTTTATCCACTGTTATTTGTTTAGTCAACATAATTTGATATTTTGTCCTTGTTTACATGCAAATTTGAATGTTATAACATACATTTAATACATAATACAAGTATATGATATTATTGTCACTATTTGGTCAACGTCATAAGTAACCAAACCTATTTATTTATAATCAATAACTACACTACCCAATTTGATGACAAAAGAAAAAACTATACCACCCAATTTGTAAAGGTATAGTAAAAGACTGCATCAACTATCATCAATCTATTAATTTATTAGCCTTCTAAACTGTCCATATAAATACTTCTCCATTGTACCCCTTACCTCCATATCATTCTTCAATCAAAAACTAAATCCACCAAAAAAACAAAAAAGAAGAAAAGAAAAGAAAGAACAATGGCAATAAAGAGATCGAGCAAAGCAACGTTGTCTCAAACAGCATCTATCAAGCAAATGGTAAAGAGATGCTCGAGTCTAAGAAAGATGAAGAACCAAGAAGATGATCTTCCTCAAGACGTGCCAAAAGGTCATTTTCCGGTTTACGTTGGACAGAACCGAAGTCGGTACATCGTTCCCATTTCTTGGCTCGACCACTCCGAGTTCCAAACTTTGCTCCGCCTAGCTGAGGAAGAGTTTGGGTTTGACCATGATATGGGTATAACCTTGCCTTGTGATGAAGTCTTCTTCAGGTCTCTTATCTCCATGTTTAGATAAAGCTCGATCTTCTTAGATTCATGAAGATAAATCCAAAAACAAGAAACAAACAAGTCAGTTTTAAGGATTTTCTGATTAAGACGGAAGAACATGGCTAAGAAGCTTCGTTAGGCATTATTAACCCGTTTGGGTTTTTTTCATCCTTTTTCTTAAACTAAATTTGTTAGTAATCTTAATATTTTGTATTAGTTGGGGTTGGGTGGGAGTGGGAGACTTTTTTCCCTCAAGGCAACGTAAAAAGGTTGACTGATCATCTTGAGAGGATTATAGCTAGTTAACTCTCTACAAATTAATTGGTTATGATCATTGATCATCTTGTGGACTTGTGGTAACGATGTTTATGTGTTATATGAATCCGCATAGTTAATATATGTCGAGATTTTTTTTTCTATTATATACATGGATGCTCCAAGTCCAACAATTCATAACTCACATTCTTAACCTTTTAATTTGACTAAAACTAATCAACCGTATATAAACAGCCTTTTGCTTATACTAAAAACTACAAGTACAAAGACATTATTTTTGACAAATGCCAACAATGACAAAATAAATTGTCAAAAATAATGATAGAAATATATAACACATTCGATATTTTAGTCAACTCAAAAGTATTGTTATTGCTATAATGTATGTAGTATTTTATTTGTTGGAGTGTTAATTACCGTATTTGTTTCATTTCTTTTACCATGTACGTAGTCTTAGCAAGTAGTAGTAATACTCTGAAAAGATTTGATTATGTGTAATAATAATATCAATTATTGAGTCAGATTTTTATGATAGATCATTATGGTCCTACCAAACCCAGTCTCTCCACATATTTGTATCTATGCGTATTATTTATGGTTGTTACCTAAAACCAAAAGAATCTTCCGTAATATAGATTAGCTAATTTGATGTCCCCATTATGTTTATCTTGAGCAGAACACATATAGATCGCCAAACTATCATGTCCTCCTTCCTAGCAAAGCAGAATGGTATCATGATCACATTAATCTTCTTCGTACCTTAGTTATAACTTAATAACTTAGACCAGTCTACTTGACGAGTCTCTCCTTTTTTTGATGAGCTAGTCTCCCTCCCACGAGCTTTTTTATTTTATTTTATTTATAAAATGTTAAAAAGATTTTATAGAAGGCACATTACTATCATATATCTGGATTATTTAGATCGCCATACCATATTCACGAGATATATATATATATATATATATATATATATATATATATATAGAATAAGAATTTAAAAATGCATTGTCCCCTCAGAACCTAGCTCGCCCATATTATGTGTTCTTCAAACAATTGTTTATTTTTTTTGGATTAAAATATGCTATTGTTGACATCATAGATGCTAGTGGATGTATATATCATCGACCAATTAGAATTGTATAAGACTCATTGTTGTATACTTTTTATAGCATATATCAATCCCTTCTGTTCTGTTGTTATTATATATTTCATCAAAAAGATATAATAATCTATATATCTCAAACTCAAAAGTATAAGACTCATTGTTATATATATTTCATCTAGATCATCAGCTTAATATTAATTTATCTTGAGTTCAAATCAGTTTTAAGTAAATAATATTACGAGTTTTCTAATTTTGATTTCGGTTAGTCCTGGTTAACCTGAATTCATAATCCGGATAGTAACATATAAAAAATGTTCTGCTCAGATTCAGAAGCTAGCTTGCCCATATTATGTGTTTCTTCATAGAATTGTTTAATGCTATTTTGGAGGTTTTATTGGCATTAAATATGTTATTGTTGACATTATACATGCTAGTGGTTACTTACTGGTATATATATTCATTATTTTCCAATATGATCCGGTCAGCAACCGGATTAATCGGTCTGATCTGAATCCTAAATCCGGGATTGAACAAACCAAATGGGCGACTCTCTCTCTCATCAATGCGATGGGTTTGGAAGATTTGACTTATCTTTCTTAACATGGACTTTTGGCTGCGTTTAAACAGATACAACAGGCTTGGTTTCTAATGGCCCATATCAAAATAAAGATCCATAAGGGCCCATTAGGGTTTGAACAAAGGTCAGGTTGCAGGATAAAAGGGTGAATTTTACACTCATTATAGTTGGATCTCAAAACCCTAAAAAATTGTAAACATCGTCGCCGCCCCGAGAGCATTCCACCATGGGTCGTGTCATCAGAGCTCAACGTAAGGGAGCGGGTTCCGTCTTCAAATCCCACACTCACCACCGCAAAGGTCCGGCTAAGTTCCGCAGCCTCGATTTCGGCGAGAGAAATGGTTACCTCAAGGGCGTCGTGACGGAGATCATCCACGATCCAGGACGTGGTGCGCCGCTTGCTCGCGTCACTTTCCGTCATCCTTTCCGTTTCAAGAAACAGAAGGAGCTCTTCGTCGCCGCCGAAGGTATGTACACCGGTCAGTTCTTGTACTGCGGTAAGAAAGCTACTCTCGTCGTCGGAAATGTTCTCCCTCTTAGATCTATCCCTGAAGGAGCCGTCGTCTGCAACGTTGAGCATCACGTTGGTGACCGTGGTGTCCTCGCCAGAGCTTCTGGTGATTACGCGATTGTTATCGCTCACAACCCTGACAACGACACTACTAGGTTTGTTTTCTCTTATCCAATCTTTAACGAAGATTCATGAAATGCTTGTAACATTTTCAGATCTGATGATTTGTTTGGTGGTTGATTGTGAGATGTGATGGATTTGATGAATTGCTTGTATATATCATTTCCGGATTTGTCGATTGTTTAGTTTAGCTTATGTTGCTCTTTATGGAATCATTCCTTTCATTTAGAAAGTGGGATCGCTATTGTAAATGCTAATATGATATTGATTGTAGCATTTGATTCAATATCTATGATTATATAAGTATTTTGTGGTAGTTAACAATGATTTTGTTTGTTACTTTTGGTATTTCACAATGACTAATAATATATGGTATGGTTTGGATAGGGTTAAGTTGCCGTCTGGTTCCAAGAAGATTGTCCCAAGTGGATGCAGGGCTATGATTGGTCAAGTTGCTGGTGGTGGAAGAACTGAGAAGCCAATGCTCAAGGCAGGAAACGCGTACCACAAGTACCGTGTGAAGAGAAACTCATGGCCTAAGGTTCGTGGTGTGGCTATGAATCCAGTTGAGCATCCTCATGGAGGAGGTAACCATCAGCACATTGGTCACGCCAGTACTGTTAGGCGTGATGCACCACCAGGGCAGAAGGTTGGTCTTATTGCTGCAAGGAGGACTGGTCGTCTCAGAGGTCAAGCTGCTGCTTCAGCCGCCAAGGCCGACTAGAGTTATA
>NC_025699.1:26855072-26893675 GCF_000633955.1 Camelina sativa
AGAGGTCAAGCTGCTGCTTCAGCCGCCAAGGCCGACTAGAGTTATAAACATAAACTTTTGTTTCTCAGTTTTCTATGTTTCAAGTTTTGTTGTCTGTGTTTCGTTTTGAACCTTGTTCTGAAATCCTAAAAGATTTTTATGACCTTATTCTCTCTCTCTCTCTCTCGAAAAGCTTATGTTATGCATCATACTGCATATTTTCATTACACAGTGTTTTTCGTTTTCTTCTATTGCTTATATTGAAAATTATGTAATTCTATCATTACGTTTAAAATGCAAAGCGTAAATTATTATTTCTCACTCTAGAAATCTTTACCCAAGTGACCATGTGCTTGTTTCAACGATATTACACTTGAAAGTATTCGGTTTATTTTTCTGTCAATCTTGTTTTTTTTTTTTTTGTCGTCTATTCTTCTGTCAATCTTGTTTATATGAAAACAAGTAGCAAATTTTTTAATACAAGCGTAACTGGAAGAAAATATTACTAAACCGGAAATTAAACCGGTCATTGAGTTGTATGTTTTAAGACTTTAAGGGCCTTACTGGTTCAAACGCTGCGGTTGCGGGAGATTGCGGAAGCGGGCGATTGCGGTTTCAAGCGTTATTAAGCGTTTTGAACGATTGGTTTAGCGGTTTAAAATTGGTGCATTTGCGGGAGGTTTACGACTGGTTGACCAGCGGGTGCAATAGCGGTTGGAACATAATAAATGTGATATAATTATATAAATGTTTTAAAATATCAAAAACTTTATTAAACTTGATTTATAATTAAAATTCATTAAAAATACTAAAATAACTATTAAAAAATAAATAAATTTCATAATGAAATACTTATTACTTTATGCATTTGGATTTTTACCAAAACTTTAATTAAGTAATTTGATAAATGACTAAAACATATGTTTTAGATCGTAGATCTTCTTTCTTAAATCTCACACACTCAATAAGTTTTGTGGGGCAGTATTTGCATCGGTAGTAATGATCAAATGAGAGTTGAGAAGAGTCACTCGTGATTTGTTTTTATTTTTCACAAATAATCTTATTTTCTTAAATTTCTGATGAAACGTTATATTTATTTAGATTTTTTTGAACTTATGTGCGATGTGCCATTAAATTTACATCAAGTTTTCTGGGTTATTGTTAATTGAAATATTATTTTCTTCCAATTATTTATTTTTTTAATATTTTTAATCTTATCCGTACTTCATTTTCTCTCATCCTTAATGAATAAAATAGTTAGGTAAAAAATATATATAAAATATATTTCATTATCATTGATTTGTTTCAAATTTTTTCTAAAAAAAAAAAAAAAATTTGAAACGCAAACGCCCGCAACCGCAAACGCTTGCGGGAACTAGCTTTTGGAATTCAACGGTTGGGAGCGATTGGGAGCGATTGGGAGCGACTGGGAGCGATTGGGAGCGATTTGTGTGATTGGCCCCAAACGCTAGCAACCGCCCGCAAACGCAAACGCAGCGTTTGCGGGAGCTAGCGGGAGAACCAGTCAAGCTCTAAGTAGTAAATAATTGGAGATAATCTCACCAAGCCTCGGCCCGTTAAAGTGGTGGTGAGTCAGCATGATTAATGAATCTCACCAGGGTTCGAGGGTTGGTGTCCAGCTCGATGCCGGCGGCCGGGCTCGTCTATCGCAGAGAATCATGCCTTTGTTGAATAGCCGAACTAAAGTAATTTAAATTACATTTTTTTTTTTTTCCACCTTGATTTATACGTTCTGTAGTTCACAAGACGAATTTAATCATATGTTCTGAGTTCTGACATGATGCGGAAGAGCGAGAAGCCGATACTCAGGGCAGGTAACGTGTGCCACTATAGTACCTTATTGTGAAGAGAAACTCATGGCCTAAGTTTCGTACGAATGTGGCTATGAATTCGATCTAGATGGAATAAGCAGGGTAATCATCAACACAATGGTAGTGTCAGAACGGTTCCTCCTTGACAGAAGGTTGGTCTTATTGCAATGCTGGTAGGAGGTTCGTTCCCTTCCGTGGTTCAGCCACCAGTGCTGACTAGGGTTCTTTAACCATATATTTGTTTATAGTTCGAAAAAGCTTAATGGAAGGCGACTTAAAACCATGACTTTATTCAACCTTCCATCAAATCTCACCTCCTTTTGTTTCAAACGTACCAAAACTTCCCATCTAGAGCCCTTATGCTGCTTATGCTCCGGACCGGCCATGTTCCCATCAGACTTACTATAAAACGACTCTCATCAGCGCCAACATCCACCGTTGAAGGCTCCGATCCTTGAAAAGGAAAACCTTCTAAAACACTCAAAGGTTTCTGACCCTTTAGATTTGTGTTGCTCTTGCTCTATAACTGTCTTCAGGTTGAATATGATCCAAGGATGTTTGGTTATCGTTCTGGTCTAGCCGTGATTCCAGACAAGTGTTTGGACAATTTCCTGATGTATAGAGGAAGTAAATCTCCACACAGTAGCTGTTTGGCCCTAAATCTAAAACATTTGAATCTTTTTGAACAAAGGTTGAGAAGGACTACTTAGTTCCAAGGCGTCAGATTACAAACAACTTATTAACCAAATGTTTGCTCTCACTCAAAGCACTCAAACATGGCTAAAGTTTAATAAAGCTAATTAATCCCTCATATATTGTATAAACTATGAACTATAAAGCCTAGCTAATGAAATTAGCCTATATTTTAAACCGCTTAATATAGTTCTTTGCAAGGCTAATTCCGTAAGTTTTTTTTTTTTTTTTCATTTTTTCATATACAAAACTCAACTTCACATTGTCACAAAAGGAGGAGTTAATCTTAATAGCTTCGTAGCCACTCCTGCTTCATATTTCTTATCATGACCAACAAGCTGTATCCTTTAACTGCAAGTTCATAAAAGTCTAATTAAGTATTGAGGCTAGAGAAAAAGGTCTAAAAGTCTGTATTCTTCAACAAAAGTACATATATTATATAGCATACTCATCACAAAAGCAAACATGCAAACCATAACAATTGGACAAAGCTCAACGGACGGTGACTTTAAAGGGTGGTGTAGGCACAACCGTGACTTATTCATCCTTCCCCAAGTCTCACATCCTTCCTTTATTTCCAACGCAATCTCTACGAACCAAAATCTTCCCATCATATATATACTTACTAAACCGACTCTGATCAGTGCCAAAACTCACCATTTTAGAATCCTTGCCAAGCACGAAAACCCTTTTAAAACTCTCAAGGTCAAGTTTCCAATGCGTCTTCTTTGGATCATACACTCTTGACTCATGAAGCTTAACAGAAAACAACATATCATCAATCGCACAATAGGGCTCTTGCCACAGAGCACTCAACTTATCTATACTCCTCCCCATGACATCAGTTTAATTTCTTTGGACTCCTTAGCATAATTAAGAACAGTGCTTATCCATCACGTAAATTTTATTCGGACAGAAGGTCGGTGTTATTGCTGCTAAGAGGAGAGGTCAAGCTGCTGCTTCAGCCGCCAAGGCCGACTAGAGTAAAAAAAAATAAACTTTGTTTCTCGTTTTCTTTATTTCAAGTTTTGTTGTAACGATTTTATGATAATCTATGTTATGACAAATTTTGATTATTGTTCTCTAGATCCAAATTTTGATATTGGTTGGTTTGTTCTTGTTATTTAACGAACCATATTAAACCGGGTATGTCGTTATATGTGCAAAGAAGAATAAGTAGTACTAATTAAACCGACAAAATGTCACCAAAGTGGTCCCTGGGATACATACCACAGGGAGTCAGGGAGTTGAGTCTCTCCACGTTCCAGCCTTCCAGGGCTCGAATGATTGTGGTACCTTGACCTCGCGATTGCTTGTCTACCAAGTATACATGGATTCACCATATTAAGGTAAATCTAAATTACCTCTGCTTAAAAAAAAAAAAAAAAATTCTTAAACTGAATCATGCAGCAAACCTTCTAAACAGAGGGACTCAAAGATATTTTCTTGCCATCATGTTTCGAAGAAGATTGTCCCGAGTGGCTATGAATTCGATCTAGTGGAGCTTTCTCATGGAAGAAGAAGGGTAATCATCAACACAATGGTAGTGTCAGAACGGGTTTGGGTGATGCACCTCCTCGACAGAAGGTTGGTCTTGTTAGGAGGGTTCGTTCCCTGGTTTAACCATATATTTGTTGTTTCTGTTTTGTTGTCGTGTATTTTCCTATTGGATCGACTTGTTCTCTAATGCTAAGCATTTTTACGATAATCTTAGTCCTTTCTCTCCAAAAGCTTATAGTATACATATCAATTTGCAAATTTTCATCAACACTTTTGATTATCGTTGAGCTTTTCATTTTGTGCTCTTGATGAATATCTTTGTTCATATGAAAAGGTAATTCTAGGAATATGAGCGTAACTGTTTTTGGTAGGCTTGTTCTCGTAATCTTTAACGAACCGTAATTAAACCGAGAACTGATCATTTGTATGTTTTTGTTCTAGAAATCTTTAGCAAACCGCTGTAAACCGGGTAATTGAGTTGTGCGTTAAAGTAATTATTAAATTGAGATTATGTCACCACCAATTCGTACCCATCAAAGTGGTAGTGACTCGGCATGTTGTAAGGGTCTCTCACCAGGGATCGAGTAACGATATTGGTACCCCGGTAGTTTTGATCCGCCCGGGTAGTCGTCTATCACAGAGAAGCTTGCGCCTCTTTGATGGTAGCCGAATTAAGGTAATCTATACTACCTCTTTTTAATTCAAATTAGGGTAAGAAATGCATCATGGAGACGTACGTGCAGAACTAGGACCAGCTGTAGAATCTTTCAGCTGCAAGTTGATATAAGTCTAAAAAATATCTTAATCCTTCATCAAAAGTACATAGATTAAAGCATACGCATCACAGAAGCATGCATACTGGCAAAACGTAACGTAACAGTTCGAAAAAGCTCAATGGAAAGCGACTTTAAAGAATGGAGTAGTCACAACCGTGACTTATTCAACCTTTCATCAAGTCTCACATCCCTTTATTGCAAACGTACCAAAATCTTCCCATATATAGTTGGTTTGTTTCTCTTTACTGTTTTATTTGGAGTTTTTGTCTAGTGTTTTGTAGTCCCAAAGATTACTTATGATAATACTATTTGTCTTTTGTGCATTGCAAATTTCATCACATTAATTTTTACTATCGCTTGAGCTTTTTAATTATCTGGCTGAATCTTGTTTATACAAAACTAGATTAGGACCCGCCCGATATGTGAGTTTATAATTTTTAAAATAAAATAAAATTTATCAAATAATATAAAGTAAATATTTTTAGTAAGTAAATAGATACACCGATGTGTCCAGTGTGATATTTGATGTAAAAGATGTGACTATAAGGTTGAAACTATTAATCACGTTTTTAATTTGATTGTCCACGTTCGTGTGAACTTTGAGATTTATCTCTGACTCCGGTCTTGTCAGAGGGTTTACCATATGAGTCGGTGTACTCGAATTTGGATTTTGTTTGCTGGGAGGGACGCTTCTCTTTTACGACAGTCATGTCAGCTCCATCTTCGTATTCAGATGTCCAGGTTTCTTCACCTTGTTGTCAGATTGATGGTTCTTGGAAAGCAAACAATGTGTATTCATGATTGGGCTGGTGGTGTTGCGTTGGTGAGAAGCGAACCTTGTTGTTGGGGGCCAAGTGTGTAAAACAGAGCCCCTCCCCCTGCATTCGGAGTTAAAACCGTTGTTGTTGGCCATTGAGCGGATACGTGTTGAAGGGATCGCTTGTCAACGTTTTGAGACTGATTGTGCTGAGTTACTCACTATGCTGAAGTCTTCTGAATATTGGCCGTCCTTCTCCAACTTGCTCGATGAGTTTAACTCGCTGGAGTCTTTCCCACTATTCTCTATCTCTTGGATCCCGCGTGCGTCAAATACGAAGGCGAATTGTCTTGCCCGTGCTTCGTGTTATCTTATCTTTGAAGTTTCTTTTGTAAATCCTTTCCCTCCGGTTTGGGCAGCTAACCGAGAAATCTCCTTTTAATTGTTTGATTGAAAAAAAAAACAGTAAATAAAAATACACTTTTAGTTAAAGAAAATAGATGTAGATGAGTTCAAAGTTATTAATATAAAATTAAATTAATATTTTGTGTAATATGAGTTGAAAACGGATGGTATTGATAAGAAAATATTTCAAAGTTGAATTAATATTTTATAAACACAAATATTTTAANGTCCAGGTTTCTTCACCTTGTTGTCAGATTGATGGTTCTTGGAAAGCAAACAATGTGTATTCATGATTGGGCTGGTGGTGTTGCGTTGGTGAGAAGCGAACCTTGTTGTTGGGGGCCAAGTGTGTAAAACAGAGCCCCTCCCCCTGCATTCGGAGTTAAAACCGTTGTTGTTGGCCATTGAGCGGATACGTGTTGAAGGGATCGCTTGTCAACGTTTTGAGACTGATTGTGCTGAGTTACTCACTATGCTGAAGTCTTCTGAATATTGGCCGTCCTTCTCCAACTTGCTCGATGAGTTTAACTCGCTGGAGTCTTTCCCACTATTCTCTATCTCTTGGATCCCGCGTGCGTCAAATACGAAGGCGAATTGTCTTGCCCGTGCTTCGTGTTATCTTATCTTTGAAGTTTCTTTTGTAAATCCTTTCCCTCCGGTTTGGGCAGCTAACCGAGAAATCTCCTTTTAATTGTTTGATTGAAAAAAAAAACAGTAAATAAAAATACACTTTTAGTTAAAGAAAATAGATGTAGATGAGTTCAAAGTTATTAATATAAAATTAAATTAATATTTTGTGTAATATGAGTTGAAAACGGATGGTATTGATAAGAAAATATTTCAAAGTTGAATTAATATTTTATAAACACAAATATTTTAATTTTTTCTGATTGAACTGATAAAAGTTCATACGTTCTTGTTCAATAGCAGTATATGCATCAACCACGTATGCATCNGATCGCTTGTCAACGTTTTGAGACTGATTGTGCTGAGTTACTCACTATGCTGAAGTCTTCTGAATATTGGCCGTCCTTCTCCAACTTGCTCGATGAGTTTAACTCGCTGGAGTCTTTCCCACTATTCTCTATCTCTTGGATCCCGCGTGCGTCAAATACGAAGGCGAATTGTCTTGCCCGTGCTTCGTGTTATCTTATCTTTGAAGTTTCTTTTGTAAATCCTTTCCCTCCGGTTTGGGCAGCTAACCGAGAAATCTCCTTTTAATTGTTTGATTGAAAAAAAAAACAGTAAATAAAAATACACTTTTAGTTAAAGAAAATAGATGTAGATGAGTTCAAAGTTATTAATATAAAATTAAATTAATATTTTGTGTAATATGAGTTGAAAACGGATGGTATTGATAAGAAAATATTTCAAAGTTGAATTAATATTTTATAAACACAAATATTTTAATTTTTTCTGATTGAACTGATAAAAGTTCATACGTTCTTGTTCAATAGCAGTATATGCATCAACCACGTATGCATCAAGACGGCCTGAACGGACTATTGTTCCTGGAGATGTTAACCTGGTATGTATTTGATATACATATTACTCTTGCATTGTAACATATGACCTCTTAGTAGCATTTCCTTCTGAGCTATATGGAGTAGTTTTCTCAATATAATCTTGTTCACCATATGGAAACAACAAAGGGTATTGTAGTGACATTTACGATGGATGCAAAAAACTGATATACTGTGGTTTGTCATTCCTAGGTTGCACTATAATATCTCTGTCAGAATTAGGGATAGACATGTCACCCACAATAAGTCCAGCAATCTCGTCTCCTTGTGGAAGGTCAAATTGTCTGCCACGTTCTTTATTTTTCAATAGCCTAATGGAAAATACTTCTTTAGATCCAGATTCGTATCTATATCTAGCTATTCTGAACACTTTAGCTAAGTCATTATATTCATCAAGTATTTTTATCAATCCACTCAGAATTCCTTCATCTAACTCATTACTTTTTCCTTTGGCAAGTGCATTGAGACGTTTTGAACTTCATGAGCAGTATCATATACATATAGCTGTGCAAAACGTGGAAGATCTCCTTCAACTGGTAGCAGTGATCCAATTTTGTGGTAATTTTGACCATGCATACGAAAAGTAAAAGGACCGTTTCCTGAATTGATATCGTTATCTATTTTTCCACCCATTGATGTAAAAGCAAGCATTGAATTATATGCTCATATATTGTTCCGAAACGATGCCGACCGTGACAGTAAGTCATCTAAGTAAGTTGGAGGTGGTCACGAATGTTGCAAGACAACTCGTCCTTGTTGACAACAAATCGAGAATTTCAACACTTTTCCACTCTGTTTTAGACTTTCAGATTTTCATACCAAAGCTTCACAATAATTACATGTGACCAAATCATTGTCTTTTTCTTTATTCTTTCCTGGAAAAAAAAAATTCAATGTTTAGCTTAGTTTCAATTTTTTTAAAGCCATAGAAAGAAAAATATCTTATCAATATTTTTGACACGTGTCACGATCTCATTAATAAGAAATTTTGTCATTGAACTTTATATAATAAAATTAAAGTATTAAAATAACGAAACAAAAAAAACCCTAGCACATGAGCGTAAGAATTTTCTGGTTACGGAAATGTTTACCGGACCGTATTAGACCAGGAATTAAGTTGTGGAACAATACTCTAGGGGTGAACCTCTCCATTCACCCCCTTATAAAATAAGGAAATAAAATCTGTATATATTATTATAAAATTAAAAAATTTAAACCGCTCTTTAATAAACCCAAACCGACATATATAAAATCTAAACCCTAACCATTTCATTTGTGAACCCAAACCGATATATAATTTCGTTCTACTTGTAAAATCTAAACCCTAACCATCTCATTTGTGAACCCAAACCGACATATAATTTTGTTCTAATCGTGAAATCTAAACCCTAACATCTCATTTGTGAACCCAAACCGACATATAATTTTGTTCTACTTGTAAAATCTAAACCCTAACCATCTCATTTGTGAACCCAAACCGACATATAATTTCGTTCTAATTGTAAAATCTAAACCCTAACCATCTCATTTGTGAACCCAAACCGACATATAATTTCGTTCTAATTGTAAAATCTAAACCCTAACCATCTCATTTGTGAACCCAAACCGACATATAATTTCGTTCTAATTGTAAAATCTAAACCCTAACCATCTCATTTGTGAACCCAAACCGACATATAATTTCGTTCTAATTGTAAAATCTAAACCCTAACCATCTCATTTGTGAACCCAAACCGACATATAATTTCGTTCTAATTGTAAAATCTAAACCCTAACCATCTCATTTGTAAACCCAAACCGACATATAATTTCGTTTTAGTTGTAAAATCTAAACCCTAACCACTTCATTTGTAAACCCAAACCGACATATAATTTTATTCAAATTTTAAAAATCTAAACCAATCCAATATTTAAATTTCCTTAATTAAAAGTATACAGAATTTGTTTCCTTAATTTGATTTGCTTTTTAATTTAATTTTGATTTACTTTTTAAATGAAATATTAGATGGAAGATTTTGATTGGCTGAAAGAAGAGGGAGTGAATGGAGAGGGGTGAACGTAAGTATTTTTCTTTTATAACAATAAGTAGTTATTAAAGAGAGAAAGGATCACCAATTCTCGGCCAGCAAAGTGGTGATGAGTCTGCATGATATTGGAGGCCCACCATGGTTCGAGTAAAGATTTTGGTATCCCCCGAAATGAGATGGAGAAATGTATCCTCTCTCTTGCTTCTAGAAATGTATCCTCTCTCTTGCTTCTACCAAGCGCCGGTGGAAGTCCAGTGACCCTCGTTGGAAGCATGAAGGACAGGGTTGTTCTCAACTCTAGCTTTGAACCGGACGCAATAGTCTGGTTCCGGGGAAGTCTACCACAGAGAATCATGCCTTTGGTTGGGTAGAGCCGAATTGAGGTAATCTAAATTACCTCTTTTTTGAAAAAAAAAATTTCGTTCTTAAATTTTAATTTCTGTTATGACAAACTAGAAACAGAGCATCACCATATTTAGAGAAGAAAATTAAGGACAAATGGAGAATGACATGGTCTTTGAATCGTGTGTTTTCACATTCTGCAGCAAAGGTTGGGTAGGAGTACTAGTTAGTATTAAGGCGTCAGATAAATAAACTTAACCAATGTGTGCTCTATGATCAACAACCTGTTCAAAGCACTCAAACATGGCTAACTAGAAAATGCATTTCAACAAGTTTAGTATAAAGCTAATTAATCCCTCACATATTGTATGAACTATAAAGCGTAGCTAATCAAATGCATTTTATTTTTAACAGCTTAAGAATTATATGCAAGGCTAATTCTGTAAGAGCTTTTTATATATATATGCAGTACAAAACGCAACTTCACATTGTCACAACACAAACAACAAGCCTTTGATACATATATGAGTTGTTTCGTTTTTATCCTTGAATTTACAATCTCTTCAATATCATCATCTCTTGCACCAAAAAAAAAAAAAAAAACCTTATGAAAGAATACGAGATGAGATAATGTTTGAAACACAGTCACATGATCAATGATTAGACTAATTGTAAAGACCAGTAGAAAAACAACACAACAATATAGACGCTAACATGATGACTTGCAAGGAGGCACGTGTGGTTGGTGGTAGCTCAAAAGGAGTGACACGTGAATAAGCATGAGATGTAGAGAAGGCACGTGAAACAGAGCAAGAAGAAACATATTGTTGTAACAGCGCCTTGAGAGTTGAGAGTCTAGTGAGTTGTATAGATAGAAGAGTGTTGAATTGAAGAAGTTATGTACTGATTGATGTGTGTGTGTGTAACAAAGCGTATCGTTTGTTAGAGGAGAGTTAAAAGATCTCTTCAAAAATTCTCCACTGTTAGGGTTTTGATGAGGATCTCTTATAGTATAGAATAGATATCAATTTGCAAATTTTCATCACAAGTTTTTGGATCTTTTTCAATCTTGTTCTCTCCGTGAATCTTTGTTCATATGAAAAAGGGTAACACATAACATGAGCGTAATCTATAACGAACCGTACTTAAACCGAGAATTGAGTTTTATGTTTTTTTGCTCAATAAAATCTCTAGCGAACCGTAGTAAACCGGGTAATTGAGTTGTGTGCGTTAAAATCTATACTATTAAAGCAGAAGTACTCTCTAGAGTAAAAATGGACCATGACTTGGTTTTGGTAGGTTTTTCATTAAAAATGATTAGAGAATCACAAAATTTAATCTAATTAACCTATAGTTTCGATTTCTTTAAATGACGAAAATACCCTCGGTCGATCACTTAAAAAATTGCCGGGTCAGGACGCGGATCCTTACATATCCGACTACAGAAGGAAAAAAAACCCGCGGATCTGTTTGTACTCCAGAATAATATTTTTCGGATCCAGTATATTATTTCATTCAAGATTAGTTATTTAAGATTTCAAACAGAGTTATTCGTTATAGGCAAACACTCTGATTTTATTTTCCTTTAAGGTATTTAAATGAAAACCATAAATTTTAATTACCAAAAATTCGGATATTTCCTTAATTACCGAGATTGATCTTAACAGATAATCTTTCAAAAGGAATATTTAGTGATTCAGTTAAAATCTTTAAAAACGAATATTCAAGTTACCAAATCTGACTGAATTGCTTGATTTCTGATATTATAATATTTCCTTAACAAAATTATAGTAATTAATTGTGAGTAGTATATATAGAAAGAATTAAAAACGCAGAAATTATATATATGTAAAGTTGTAAACTAATTTACAGAAAAGGTGTACTGTATATCCCACATCGACTAAATATTTTGGAATATGGTTCATAATCACTATAAATATGTGACTAAAATGTTTTGAGTACAAATGAGCAGGAAGCTTGATTTATCAGGTATCCAAATTTAACAGTTTAATTTGGTTCTATATTTGAAAATATTTAAACTTTTAAAAAGTAAACATATTATAATATATTATAATATATTTACGTTTTTTAAAAAAGTTTAAGATATTATAAATATTTAAATTTTTATACAATGTTTAAATTATTATAAATATTTAAACTCTGTCGAAAGTTTAAAATATTATAATATATTTAAAGTCTATAAAATATTTGAGTAATATTAATATTTTAATTCTTAAAAATTTAAAATATAAATTTTTTTTGAGTTAAATCCGTTAAAACATGTATTTTTATCAAACTATAAATTAAGCAGGGTGTGTCTATCCTCTTACAAAACTACTATCCGATATTGCGGAGTGTCTATTCTCTTACAAAACTACGTACTATCTACTATTGTGATGTGTCTGTTTCCGTGAAAAACTATATTTTACAAACTACTTACTCTATTAGGATTTCCAATTTACTGTATAACCCCAAATATACAAATAAACACTATATAAACAAAGAAAATAAATCAAAATAAAATCTATATTACAAAAATACAAATTACAAAAAAAAATAACTAACAAAATATATAATACCGTGCTGTAGCACGGGTATCACCTAGTAAATTATTAAATTGAGAGATTAGGTCACCAATTCTCTCACCCATCAAAGTGGTAGTGGCTCAGCATGTTGAAAGGGTCTCTCACCAGGGATCGAGTAATGATATTGGTACCCCGGAAGAAATTTAATTCGGCTTCCAAAACGTACCATTATGCAGTCCGCTCTCCGGATCTTCTTTTCAGAAGCATGCTTTTGATGGTAGCCGAATTGAGGTAATTCAATTTACCTCTTTTTAATTTTTAAACTAGGGTGAGAAATGCATCATGGCGACGTACGTGCAGAACTAGGAACAGCATGTAGATCCCTCAGCTGCAAGTTGATAAAAGTCTAAAAATCTGAATTCTTCATCAAAAGTAAATACACTAATTAAAAGCATACTCATCACATGACGAACCTTCTGAAACACTCAAGGGTTTCCAATGCGTCTCCTTTGAGTCATTGCTCTGTAACTGTCTAGATTTTAAGTTTCTGATCCTCCAGATTTGTGTTGCTCTTGCTCTGTAACTGTCCAGCTTCAGGTTGAATATGATCCGAGGATAATTGCCTATCGTCAGCTCTTAGATGTGTTTTGGTCTAGTCATGATTCCAGACAAGTGTTTGGACAAAGTCCTGATGTGGGTAATCAATACAGGTAAAAGAGGAAGTAAAAGATCTCCACACACTAGCTTTTTGGTGATCTTGAGTTTGTTTGGCCCTAAATTTAAAACACTGGAATCTTTTTGAAACAGATCCTGTGTATTTTCACTAATTCTAGTTGAGACTGACTTCTACTAGCAACTTAAATCAAGAAGCTAGGAATGTTTATGGCGCCGCATCCTGATCACTAGGTTCAACTTTACTCCCTAGAGTTAGTGAGATAATTAGAAAAGGTTGAAGTGTTCTTAAAATCAAGTTAATCATTTTTGCTAGAGCTTGAGGAGTAGCAGCAAGTGCATTGTGCAGACTAGATTGAGTTTGTTTGTTTTTGTTTACTTTTTTTTGGAGTTTTTTTTTAATCATCGTTTGTTGTGAAACTAGAGTGTTTAGGGAGAAATCTCTTGTTCTTATTATTGAATGAATTGAGGTTACAACATATATATAGAGTTTCAAATAGACCGACTAAAGACTAAGACATGGCCGATGGGCCTTAGTACAATGGACCGTAACTATAGAGCTAATAGAAGGGCCGGTCAGATAGAGTCCACTAAGTGTTTTACAACATTGTTGAGTTTTTCATTATCTGGCTGAATTTTTTTTTATACAAATATAAAGTAAAATCCTATGGCATGAACTTTTTTACCAAAAAGGAAAGAAAAAATTCTAGCACATAAAAAGCGTAACACTTTTCTAGAATAAAGTTGTGTGTTTAATCATTAAGTAGCTATTAAATAAAGGAAAGATCACCAATACTCGAACAGCAAAGTGGTAGTGACTCAGCATGATATTGGTCTCTCACCAGGGTTCGAGAACTATTTTGGTACCCCGTTTGAGAAGGATGAGTATCCTCTCTAACTGCTTCCATCGAGTATCGGTGGAAGAGTCAGACCGTCGGACTGAAGTATACGCCCTGTCTTGCTTGACCGGGAACAGCAGTCTGGATCTTCTCTGAGGAGAAGAATCTTGGTCGGGGAAGTCTATCACAGAGAATCATGCCTTAGGTGGTAGCCGAATTGAGGTAATCCAAATTACCTCTTTTTGTTACAAAAAAATCATTCTTTATTTTGATTAAAGACAATTACTTGGTCTTTGATCCAATCTCACATTCTGCAGCAAAGGTTGGGTAGGAGTACTAGTTAGTCTTAAGGCGTCAGATAAATAAAGTTAACCAATGTGTCCTCTCAGATCAGCAATCTGCTGAAAGCACTCAAACGTCTAGAAAACGCATTTCAACAAGTTTAGTAACGCTAAATCCTCATATATTGTATAAAATATGAACTATATTAAGCCTAATGAAATGGCCGGCCTATCTTTTTTACAGCTTAATGAGTTCTTTGCAAGGCTAATTCCATAAGAGTGTTTTTTTTTTTCGTATACAAAATGCAACTTCACATTGTCAGAAAGGACGAAATAATCTTAACAGCTTCGTAGCTACTCCTACTTTATATTTCTAATCAGACCAACAAGCTGTAGATCTTTCAGCTGCAACCTGCAAGTTAATAAAAGTCTAACGAAGCATTGAGGCGAGAGAAAAATGTACATCTGTTTTCTTTGCTAACATATATGAAAACAAAACAATTTTGGATTATTAAAGCTCTTATGATATAAACCTAGAGACTATATATACCTCCAACAACGATCATGCAATATGCAAAAATAAACATTTTTTTTAGTTTCTACTGTAGATACTAAGTACTGTACGGAATTAGATTAATTCTATTTAGTACTACAAATGGAAAACATTATACAAAAGATGGAACTGATATTGATAAGCCTCATCGGGTTTATATCAGGAGAAGGAACAAGGAAGAAATGGCACGTGTGGAGCAGGAGAGAAACACGTGCGAGTGAATAATTCTTAGTTCTACAATTCTTATATACTTGTAAAAAGAGAAAACAAAGTTTGTTATGTTTGTTGTTGAGAAACAGAGTCTTATGTGACTTTGGGGATGCGGTTATGATCTAGCTGCGACTAGAGGCCGATCCGTTATCGTTCTGTAAACAGTTCATTCGATTAATAAAGGAGAGTTCTTCATTCTTAACAGATATTCAATAAAAGCAAAGAGGCACGTGTGGGTGGGTCAAAAGGAGTCGCTGAGAGACGTAAATAAGCAAATAGAAGCAGAGAAAGCACGTGAAACAGAGTTAAAACAGAGCAAGAAAGAAACATATTGTTGTTGTAACAGCTTGACACTCGAGTGAGTTGTGTATAAATAGATAGAAGAGTATTGAATAGAAAGTTATGTATTGATTGATGTGTGTAAGGAAGCTTATGGTTTGTTAGAGGAGAGTTAGATCTCTTGAATAAATCTTCATTGTTAGGGTTTTGAGTTTGCTGTCTTGGATTGACAAGTGATAAGAGAGAAGAGTTCATATATAGCTTCAAACTTATCACAAGTAGTAACCATATCCACTTTTTTTCAGATTCAAATCAAGAAAGACAGAGAAACAGTGCAAGGTTCTCGAAATGCTAGCCTCCACTCATCCATGATTGTGGTGAGTAACTTTTCATATATGCTACACATATTTCGGCTTCTATGACGAAAATGAGAGGAGGAGATTTGGCATGATTATAATGAGCATGAGACCAAGTTGAATAGCTGAGTTTTGGTAATGTGCGATTGAGGTTTACCTAACTGTCTTCTGTATGCTTATCACATATTCACATCACATATTCACATCACTGATTGTGGTCTTAAAAGGCTAAAACCTAAGTAGTTATTAAAGAGGAAAAAGGTCACCAATCCTCAGCCAACAAAGTGGTGATGACTCAGCATGATATCGGTGTCCCACCACGGTTCGAGGAACGATATTGGTACCCGTTATAAGAGATGGAAAAACAATATCCTCTCTCTAGCTTCTACCGAGCGTCGGTGTGACCCTCGTTGGGAGCATGATAGGCAGGGTTGGTTTCAACTATGGTCGGTTCCAACTTTGGCTTTGAACCCGACGCAATAGTCAGGTTCCGGGGAAGTCTATCACAGAGAATCATGCCTCTTGGTGGTAGACGAATTGAGGTAATCCAAATTACCTCTTTTTAAATTTCAATTACTGTTTAGTTTTCAAACAAGGACCATGATGTTATCTGCGAAACCTGATATTAAAAGAAGAAGATTAAAGACATTGCTAATGATATGATGATATGTTGGACAATAATGACGATGATGATATATACAACGATGGACAATAATTTTGAAGGGATTATACAATTCTCAATTATGGATATATATTCCAATAGACCCTAACCATGCTTAAATAATGAAACGGAAAAAATCACTTCTCCACAAAGAAATAAAACAAAACACTCCTAAAAAAAAAAAAAACCAATAAAAAGTTGAAAAGATCATAACTGTTATAAAACATTTAGTGGACTCTATCTGACCGGCCCATCTATTAGCTCTATAGTTACGGTCCATTGTACTAAGGCCCATCGGCCAAGTCTTAGTCTTATATCGGTCTACTTGTAACTCTATATATATGTTGTAATCTCTATTCATTCATTAATAAGAACAAGAGATTTCTCCCTAAACTCTCTAGTTTCACAACACGTTATCAGCACGATAGCCTCTAAACCCTAAAACCCTAAGGCAGCTGCCGATTCTCTTCTTCTTCCCTAAAACCCTAAACCGCCTTTGTTCTTCCTCCTTCTTCGAGACTTATCTCCTTTGTCTCGAAGCTCTCTTGTTGATTCACGAGCATCCTTAGCTCGTGATCAAGTTCTTCTCAAAACCCTACCGAGTTTTGTGGTTCGCGGTTCGGGGGTGAGTTCGCGAGAAGCTGTTCGCAGGAAGCTGTTCGTGGTTCGTGGGAAGCAGTTTGTGATCGAGAAAGAGAGGAACAACCGAGGTCTTTAGCTCCCGGTTCATATCCAGTCAGAGTCCTAATCGGTGAAGGTAAACAAAATTGAAACCCTCTTAAAACCATATACTCGAATATGACCCTTAAAACTATTGAACCTCAAAACATCCAAATACACAAACAAACAAACCTTTAAAGATCCCTATATCCTATAAAACTTTAAAATCGGATTGCATAGGGTTGTTAGATTGTTTGTGGAATTACACCAAGTTATATCAAGCTTAAAACCTATTGATTGATTGCTTGATTGTTGCATAAGAACCTAGAACTAAATTTGTTAGATTCATAAGAGAAGTATAAATAAGATTGTTCTAGGAGAATTAAAACTTGGATCATTCATGCATCATAATTAAAATTGGACCTTGTATAGATCAATATAGAATCGGCTGCATGAATTAAATCTCAGGATTTCTTAAGCTAAAACTTGAACATAGTTTTCCTGTAAATTTTCGGCCATGAGAACCATAAAACTCGAGCATGAACTTGTCTAGGATCAATTAGGATAACTTCCATAAACCTTAAACATTATCCTAAAATTTAAGTAAAATTAACTTTAATGTTCTAAGAGTATATCCGATTAAGATTAAAACTTTTGTTAAGTTTCTATAAAATTAAAACATGAAATCGGAAATTAAAATATTGGTTAGGATAAGTTCCTAATTAATTATGGTAATTACCTAAAACTCTTAAGAAAATATTTACTAAATCATAGACTAAATAGGAAAACATAGAAAAGGAAATCCTATCTAGAATTAAGGAAATTGTTGCATGCATTACCTATTTGATTTTGTTGTCTTGCATGCATGAATTTAAACCACGAAAATACATAAGAGGCAAGGCATGTTTCGGTCTCAAATACCGCATGACCTAAGGCATGGTTTGGTCTCAAATACCGCATGACCTGAATTAAATGTTGCATGCTAACTATCGGTTGTCTATCTTTATGCAGATGGCAAGCCTCAAGAGCCTAGACTACCCTATCCTGCAAGCTTCTGGAAAGAACTACTTGCAATGGGCAAATGACACCGAGATGTATCTGTCATCACACGGCTTGCACGAGTGCATCGATGAGGAATTTGAGAGCACTGACAAGAAAAAGAATCAGTGCCTCCAGCATATACATCATCACATTGCTGAGTGTCTCAAAAGCCAGTAGCTCTTCATAAGAGATCCTATCGCCCTTTGGACACAGCTTAAACGCCGTTACGGGCACCAAAAGACGGTGCTCCTTCCAAAGGCCGAGTTTGATTGGAAGAGCCTAAGGATCCAGGATTACAAATCCGTGGAAGAGTATAACTCTGAGCTCTTTAGGATTGTCTCACTCCTTAGGCTGTGTGGAAAAGAGGTGACTGAGCAGGAGCTGATAGAAAAGACATGTCTACTTTCAGCCCCAAGAGTTCTTCAACAACAATATCGGCATCAAAAGCTTGCTGACTATGGGAAACTCATTGAGTGTTTACTGTTAGCTGAGCAGAACGATGAGTTGTTGATGATGAACAGTGCTATGAGACCTCCTGGTACAGCCCCATTACCAGAAGCAAATAAAGGTTATTTGGGAAAGAAAGCTGCAGTAGAGTCTAAAGAGCCTAATGAGACCAACTACGTCCACAGAGAAAGACACTACGGTCATGGCCGTGGTGGCAGAGGACGTGGTGGTCAAGGAGGCCAGGTGGGTCCTTTAAACCACACACCAAGGCCAAATCGACTTGCCACCGATGTGGTATGTCAAACCACTGGGCCAAGAACTGCAGAACTCCCAAACACCTCATTGATGCATATCAAGAAGCTCTTAAGAAGAATCCAGAAGCCAATTTTGTGCACATCGATGACGAAGGAGACTTCGATCATGAGAATGATGACTCTCTAGGCTATGAGACTTCCGATTGCCTCAAGAATGATGATTGAATTTCAATCTTATTTTGGTTTAATTTCTATGCTTTTATGATTTAATTTCCTTGTAATGACTTTGATTTAAATTCAATGGATTTTATTTTATTTTATAAAATTGTCTTGTTAAAACACAAACTTATTGTCCTATTTATAGAAATGGCCGAGGACATGAGTGAACTAGTAGTGGACAGTGGCTCCAGCCACACCATACTAAAAGACAAAAGATATTTCATAAATCTTATTATGAAAAATGCTAATGTTAGTACAATTGCGGGTATAGCAAACTTGATAGAAGGCTACGGCCAGGCTCACATATTGTTGCCTAACGGCACACACATTGAATTATGTGATGCTTTATACTCACCCAGCTCTAAGAGAAACTTATTGAGCTTTAAAGATATAAGACTAAATGGTTATCATGTTGAAACTAAGGGTGAAGGATCTAAAGAGTTCCACTACATTACAGAAAATGTGAAAGGACAAAAGAAGATCCTAGAGACTATACCTGCACTAGCCTCTGGTTTATACCATGCTAAAATCAACATGATAGAAACTAACTTAGCAAAGCACAGAATGATCAACCAACAATTCACTCAATGGCATGACCGGCTTGGCCATCCGGGTTCGAACATGATGCGTAAACTAATTAAGAGTTCAAAAGGGCACAACCTCAAAAAAAGAAAAGTTTTCCCTAAAAATCTCACTGGTGTAGCATGTGCACAAGGGAAACTTATCATAAGACCCTCACCAGTAAAAGTCACAAAAGAGACTTTAAACTTTCTGGAAAGGATACAAGGTGACATATGTGGACCAATGCACCCACCATGTGGGACATTCAGATATTTCATGGTGATAATAGATGCATCAACCAGATGGTCCCACGTATGCTTGTTATCCACAAGAAACTTAGCTTTTGCTAAGATGTTAGCTCAAATCATAAGATTAAGAGCACATTTTCCAGACTTTCCACTTAAGACTATACGTCTACACAATGCTGGTGCATTTACATCCCAAGCGTTTAATGATTATTGTATGTCCATGGGGGTGAGTGTGGAACATCCTGTGGCACATGTCCATACACAAAACGGATTAGCTGAATCCTTCATTAAACGAATACAATTGATAGCTCGACCATTGCTAATGCGATCGAAGCTTCCTGTGTCGGCTTGAGGACACGCGGTCTTACATGCATCAGAACTCATACGCATCAGGACATCTAGTGAACACAAATATTCACCATCCCAACTATTATCGGGTCAAGAGCCAGACTTGTCCCATCTCAAAACATTTGGTTGTGCCGTTTATACACCAACTGCTCCACCACAGAGAACTAAGATGGGACCTCAAAGGAGGATGGGAATATACGTTGGATATGAGTCTCCCACCATTATAAGGTATCTCGAGCCACTCACAGGAGATTTATTTAAGGCCAGATACGCGGACTGTCAATTCGTTGAGTCCAAATTCCCTACATTAGGTGGAGAGACTAGCAAGTTGGGCAAAGAATTAACATGGAATCAAACATCCTTAAATTGGCAAGATCCTCGAACTCTAGCATGTGATGCAGAGGTTCAAAAGATTATACATCTACAACAGCTAGCTAATCAATTGCCAGATTCCTTTGCTGACCCGAAAAGAGTAACAAAATCGTACATACCAGCTTTCAATGCACCAGTACGTATTGATGTTCACAAGGAACAAAATAATCAAGTTGCTATAGAGTCTACACCACGTTTGAAACGAGGTAGACTATTAGGTTCCAAAGATAAAAATCCTCGGAAAACTAAAGGTGCAAAACAGACCGAGGCTCAGGGAATTATAGAAAAGCCAGACGTTGTCGCAGAAACTCCTAAGGTACCAAGTGAGGCTCAGGATGCTGAACCTCAAGAACCTGAAGGAATTGACAACAATGAGATCTCAATAAACTATATTATGTCTGGAATACAATGGAACCGAAAAGATGTTGACATTGATGATATATTTGCATACAAGATAGCACTTGAGATAAATGAGGATCATGAACCCACATCTATGTTAGAGTGCACTCAAAGCAAAGATTGGCTTAAATGGAAAGAAGCTATTGATGTGGAGTTAAACTCTTTAAAGAAGAGAAGTGTGTTTGGGCCGACCTTAAGGATAACACCTGAAATTAAACCAGTTGGACACAAGTGGGTCTTTGTAAGAAAGAGAAATGAAAACAATGAAATTATGAGATACAAAGCACGGCTTGTAGCACAAGGATTCTCTCAAAGACCTGGCATAGATTATGAGGAGACATACTCCCCTGTGATGGATGCAACGACTTTTAGATATCTAATAAGTCTGGCCATAAGAGAAAGTTTAGATTTGCGGTTAATGGATGTTGTAACTGCATATCTATACGGTCCACTGGATAATAAAATTTATATGAGATTACCAGAGGGTATAGAACTCAAAGATAAGAAGGGTTCTAGAGACCAATACTGCATAAGGCTAGACAAATCGCTTTATGGACTGAGACAGAGTGGTCGAATGTGGTATAACCGGCTAAGTGAATATTTAGCCAAGGAAGGTTATAGGAATGACCCGATCAGTCCTTGTATATTCATAAAGAAATTCGCGAATAAGGGATTTGTGATAATAGCAGTATATGTGGATGATTTAAACATCCTTGGAACCTCTGGGGAAATCGCCCAAACAGTAGGATATCTCAAAAGAGAGTTTGAGATGAAAGACCTAGGCAAGACAAAATTCTGTTTGGGGTTGCAGCTTGAGTACATAAACAATGGGATCCTTGTGCATCAAAAGGCATACACAGAAAAGGTACTCAAGAGATTTAATATGGAGCAAGCTCACTCATTGACTAGCCCAATGGTTGTGAGAAGTGTAGAAGTGGATAAAGATCCATTTGCTCCTAAGAAGGACAATGAAGAAGTTCTTGGTCCTGAAGTGCCTTACCTCAGTGCTATAGGAGCGTTAATGTTCTTGGCTAGCCACACTAGACCAGACATATGCTTTGCCATGAACCTCCTAGCAAGATATAGTTCTTGTCTGACCAAAAGGCACTGGAATGGTATTAAACATGTTCTGCGTTACCTTCAGGGAACGACAGACTTTGGTCTATATTTTACTAACTATAACAAAGAAGGCTTAGTTGGTTTTGCTGATGCAGGTTATCTATCCGACCCACACAATGGTAAGTCACAAACAGGTTATGTGTTTACGCACGGTGGTACTGCGATCTCTTGGCGTTCCATGAAGCAGACTCTAGTTGCCACATCCTCAAATCACGCGGAGATCCTAGCCATACATGAAGCCAGCCGTGAGTGTGTTTGATTGCGGTCAATGACTCAGCATATTTGCACAGATAGCGGCTTAGAAGACAACAAGGAAGCAACTATCATCTATGAAGATAACACAGCCTGCATCGCACAGCTCAAGGAAGGTTACATCAAGGGAGATCGGACGAAGCACATACTGCCAAAGTTCTTCTACACACATGAACTACAAAAGGCCGGAGAAGTTCAAGTGGTGCAAGTTCAGTCATGCGACAACTCAGCCGATCTCTTCACCAAGGCACTACCGACAACAACATTCAGGGAGCTCACGCACCAGATTGGAATGCGGAGGCTTAAGGACTTGGAGTGATGTTTGGAACAGGGGGAGCAATGTGTGTTGTACTCTTTTTTCTTCACCAAGGTTTTGTCCTAATGGGTTTTCCTGGTAAGGTTTTAATGAGACAGCATCCCCTAAGCACATTGCAGTGATCCCGTCCAAGCATAGGCACGGTCATCTCGTCCAAGGGGGAGTGTTGTAAAACACTTAGTGGACTCTATCTGACCGGCCCTTCTATTAGCTCTATAGTTACGGTCCATTGTACTAAGGCCCATCGGCCATCTCTTAGTCTTTAGTCGGTCTATTTGAAACTCTATATATATATTGTAACCTCGATTCATTCAATAATAAGAACAATAAATTTCTCCCTAAACTCTCTAGTTTCACAACATTAAAGTCTTTTTGCCATTATTTTTATAATATTGAATTGAGTGTACGTTTTTTCAATTACATAAAACAAGCCTTTGCTCTTGCTTTTTAGTAAAAACGTAGTACGTGTTATAATGATTTGGACATATAAATTTGCATTTCCTCTTGACCATGAGAAAAGATTTGCTTTATGGTAAGAAAACATGGATAGAGGAGGAAAATGAGAAAATACGCATGTTTCTTGCTAAACCAAGTTTACTTCATCAGGTCATAATTCTTTCCAAATAATCAACAAACTATACTATTGTTTTCAATATCAAATGAAATAGAGCATTCACATAAGTTTTATTTTTATCTTTAAGAAGAGCGACATTTTATAGAAGATTATTATAGTGTGTTGTCGATGTGTCATCAGTTAAATTTTATGGGAAAATTGTAATTTTTCATAGGAGATTGTACTAGTTTTGTCGATGTGTCACTATACGTACGATTGAATTTTATGAGAGGTTGGTTGTTCATCGGAAAACAACAAGTTAATGTTGGTAAGATAGTTTGACCACTGGATGGATATAGCACACAACTTCATATCTTTCCATAAGACGAATGGATCACATCAAGACAAGCATGACAGATTTCAGACATAAACTTCTCTAATAATCAAATATGAACCAACACCAACAAGACACTCATTTTACACTAGTCAGAGAAGACATACTTTGCTCTTTCAACAGTGTGAACACCAAACATAATTTAATCAATACAGAAATGTCAAGCATAACCAGCTATACGATCTTTACACTTAAATAAAACACACCAAAACAAAAAAACATTGTAGTAACACTCACACTGCATATAAGTAAATGTTTTCTAATCAAGATCAATTGCAAATGTGCAGTTGTGATCTCTGTATACAGGAAACAAGACCCTACCAAATATTAAAATTAACACCAACTCAGTATTCCATGGAAATTTGACTGGCTAAACGGAAAAAGCATTAATATATAGCAAGTAAAAAAAGCTTAAACTTAGCAGTCAACTCTAACTTTTAAGAGCTCAAACAATAGAAGCAGAGACATAAGACTGATCAGAAAATGAGTGCAAGGAAACTTTAGATGATGATTGCAAGGAAATGAGAAAAGACGCATGTTTACTTCATCAGGTCATAAGTCTTTCCAAATAATCAACAAACTATACTATTGTACCCAATATCAAATGACATAGAGCATTTTCAGAAGCTTTATTTTATCTTTAAGAAGAGCGACATTTTATAGAAGATTGTTATAGTGTGTTGTCGATGTGTCTTCAGTTAAATTTTATGGGAAAATTGTAAATTTCCATAGGAGATTGTACTGGTTTTATCGATGTGTCACTACACATACGATTGAATTTTATGAGAGGTTGGTTGTTCATCGGAAAACAACAAGTTAATGTTGGTAAGATAGTTCGACCAATGATATAGCACACAACTTCACATCTTTCCATAAGACGAATGGATCACATCAAGACAAGCATGACAGATTTCAGACATAAGCTTCTCTTATAATCAGATATGAACCAACACCGACAAGACACTCATTTTACACTAGTCAGAGAAGACATACTTTGCTCTTTCAACAATATGAACACCAAACATAATTTAATCTTTACACTAAATAAAACACACCAAACAAAAAAAAAATATTGTAGTAACACTCACACTGCATGTAAGTAAATGTTTTCTAATCAAGATCAATTGCCACAAATAAATGTGTAGTTGTGATATTTGTATATAGGAAAAAGACCCTACCAAATATTAAAATTAACACCATCTCAGTATTCCATGGAAATTTGACTGACTAAACGAAAAAGCATTAGTATATAGCAAGATAAAAAAAAAGCTTAAACTTAGCAGTCAACTCTAACTTCTAAGAGCTCAAACAATAGAAGCAGAGACATAAGACTGATCAGAAAGTGAGTGCAAGCAAACTTTACATGATGATGATTGCAACAGGAATAACATCTAAACCTGCATCCACCTCTAGCTGAATCCCATATAACCAAGGTCAGACCATAACAAGAATAGGACCAAGAAAGAATAAGTAACATGAAACACACTCAAATCAGATGCCATAAGATTTACAAAACCAAAAGAACTCATGCATTATTCAGCTTCAACCGTAACAAGCAGGCTATGTGAGACAAGTTTCAGATCAAGATAGATAGCTTTAAATAACTATCGTACGAGAGCAGATGTATCTATTCCTAAAAATTAGGTTAAAGAGACAAAATTCACAATAAAATAAAAAGAACAACATAAATGATAGAAACACACAATATCATAAAAAAGAACAATACAGCCAAATTGTGGACATCATCACTTCAAAATTGCAAACAAACAAGGGTATACAACAACAATAACAAGAAGACAACTAATACAACCAAAAATGCAAAAGAGAATTCAAACATAAGCTTCTCTAAGAATCAACTAAGACAATTAATTGTATTTGTTTGAACATCTATATAATAAATTGTTCACATTTTGCAAGGTTGCAAAATCTTTCAAACATAAGTGAAGATATGTGTGAGAATTTTATCTTTTCAACAAACAATAACGAACTAAGAAAAACCAGAGTTATAATTTCTTCTCCTACTCTGAATCTTAGGTTCACACTTACAGCAAGAGAGAGAGGGGGTTGTTATATTCTTAAAGTTGTAAACGATCCTTCATCAAACTCGATGTATCTATCAGATCATAACACACAATATCATTAAAACATACATAACTAGGATAAGAAAAATGAACAAAAACAGCCAAACTGTAATCATTTTCATCACTGGGAAATCCCAAACAAACAAGGGCATACAACAATAACAAGAAGACAACCAACACAGCTGATATAATGCAAAAGAGACAAAAACCGAGAAAGTAACTAACAGCAAGATGCTTTCATCAATTACATTTAGCAAAGGGTAACCCAATATTTTATATCACAGTGAGACAATGCACTCTAAATCCAAACATGCATAAGCTTCTCTAAGAATGAAATATGAACCAACACAGACAACACTTTTGTACTAATCATTCTACACTAGTCAGCGAATACATAGTTTGCTTTTTCAACAATGTGCACACCAAATATAATTTAATCAAAATAAAGATGTCAAGCACAACCAGCTATATGATCTTCCAGAATAAACTGAATTATCACATAGTCACCTACACGGTAACACGGCTACACTTAAAGAAAACACCAAAAAAATAAAATTATAGTAACACTCACACGACATGTAAATAAATGATTTTGTAATCAAGCTTGGTTGCACAATTAAATATATGTAAGTTGTATACAGGATACAAGATCCTACCAAGACAAACAATTGTAGACATGTCATCACTGGGAAAACCCAAACAAACATGGGTGTATACAACAATAACAAGACAACCAACAAACACAGCTTAAAAATGCAAAAGAGAATTCAGATATAAGCTTCCCTAAGAATCAAATATGAACCACACAGACAAAAAACACTCATTGTAATAACCATTCCACACTAGTTAGAGAAAAAATAGTTTGCTCTTTCAACAATGTAAACATCATATATAAATTAATCAAAATAGAAATGACAACCCTAACCAGCTATACGATCTTCAAAAATAAAATTCATGTCACTTAGTCATCTACATGGTAACACGGCTACACTTGAAGAAAACAGACAAAAACCCTGAGAACTGCATGCAAACTGCAAAGGGAGCTAAAGAATAACCTGAAACTCTTATGACGATCTTCAGAAACCCGAGAACAACTGCATGCGAAAAAGATAAAAAGGCGATATTAGAAGACCTATGTAAGTTTGTTTGCTACTTGTCGAGAATGGATACATACGGTATTGAATTTTATAAACAACAAAAAATATTAACCTTACGAAATAGAAATTCACATACCTGATTTTCAGATGTAGAATATCAAGATATTCACATACCTCAGTTTAAATGTAAGAGTGCTCATGCATGCTCCATGGATGTCATACTTCTGCAACCCAAGCGGTTTAAAGATTTGAGACTGCTTCATTTGATAATAAGAGATCACGACCAGGAACAATCAAAGAGGTAATTTAGATTACCTCAACAACCGAGGCATTTGCTTTTAGCACCAGGTGACTAGGAACATGAATACATTACAGAGACAGGGACAACCAAACCGATAGGGAAAGGGACAAGGATTACCTCAGCCAAACCGAGGCATTTGTTTTCTTTGCTCAGATGACTAGGAACCTGATACACTGAAAGGGACAGAGACAATCATACCGATAGGGACAGGGAAAAGGAGAGAGGTAATTTAAATTACCTCAGCCAAACCGAGGCATTTGTTTTCTTTGCTCAGGTGACTAGGAACCCGAATACATTAAGGGTCAGGGACAAGGAGAGAGGTAATTTAAATTACCTCAGCCAAACCGAGGCATTTGTTTTCTTTGCATAGGTGACGAGAAACCCGTATGCATTCAAGGGACAGGGACAATCATACCGATATAGACAGGGACAAGCTGAGAGGTAATTTAAATCACCTCAGCTAAACCGAGGCATTTGTTTCTTTGCTCAGGCGACTAGGAACCTGATACACTCAAAGGGACAGGGACAATCATACCGATAGGGACAGGGAAAAGCTGAGAGGTAATTTAAATTACCTCAGCTAAACCGAGACATTTGTTTCTTTGCTCAGGCGACTAGGAACCTGATACATTCAAGGGACGTGGACAAGCAGAGAGGTAATTTAAATTACCTCAAATAAACCGAGGCATTTGTTTCTTTGCTCAGGTGACTAGAAACCCGAATACATTCAAGGGACAGGAACAATTAAACCGATAGGGACAGGGCCAAGCAGAGAGGTAATTTAAATTACCTCAGCCAAACCGAGGCGTTTGTTTTCTTTGCTCAGGTGACGAGAAACCCATAGGGACATGGACAAGCTGAGAGGTAATTTAAATTACTTCAGCTAAACCGAGGCATTTGTTTCTTTGCTCAGGCGACTAGGAACTTGATTGACAGGGACAAGAAGAGAGGTAATTTAAATTACCTCAAATAAACCGAGGCATTTGTTTCTTTTCTCAGGTGACTAGAAACCTGAATACATTCAAGGGACAGGATCAATTAAACCATAGGGATAGGGACAAGCAGAGAGGTAATTTAAATTACCTCAGCCAAACCGAGGCAGGCATTTGTTTTCTTTGCTCAGGTTACGAGAAACCCGTATGCATTCAAGGGACAAGGACAATCATACCGAAAGGGACATGGACAAGCTGAGAGGTAATTTAAATTACCTCAGCTAAACCGAGGCATTTGTTGTTTTGCTCAGGCGACTAGGAACCTGATACATTTAAGGGACAGGGACAAGCAGAGAGGTAATTTAAATTACCTCAAATAAACCGAGGCATCTGTTTCTTTGCTCAGGTGACTAGAAACCCGAATACATTCAAGGGACAGGGACAATTAAACCGATAGGGACAAGGACAAGCAGAGAGGTAATTCCAAACCGAGGCATTTGTTTTCTTTGCTTAGGTGACGAGAAACCCGTATGCATTCAAGGGATAGGGACAATCATACCGAAAGGGACAGGGACAAGCTGAGAGGTAATTTAAATTAACTCAAGCTAAACCGAGGCATTTGTTTCTTTGCTCAGGCGACTAGGAACTTGATACATTCAAGGGACAGAGACAAGCAAAAAGGTAATTTAAATTACCTCAAATAAACCGAGGCATTTGTTTCTTTGCTTAGGCGACTAGGAACCTGATACATTCAAGGAACAGGGACAAGCAGAGAGGTAATTTAAATTACCTCAGCTAAACCGAGGCATTTGTTTCTTTGCTTAGGCGACTAGGAACCTGATACATTCAAGGAACAGGGACAAGCAGAGAGGTAATTTAAATTACCTCAAATAAACCGAGGCATTTGTTTCTTTTCTCAGGTGACTAGAAACCCGAATACATTCAAGGGACATGATCAATTAAACCATAGGGACAGGGACAAGCAGAGAGGTAATTTAAATTACCTCAGCCAAATCGAGGCATTTTTTTTCTTTGCTCAGGTTAAGAGAAACCCGTATACATTCAAGGGACAGGAACAATCATACCGAAAGGGACATGGACAAGCTGAGAGAGGTAATTTAAATTACCTCAAATAAACCGAGGCATCTGTTTCTTTGCTCAGGTGACTAGAAACCCAAATACATTCAAGAGATAGGGACAAGCAGAGAGGTAATTTGTTTTCTTTGCCAAACCGAGGCATTTGTTTTCTTTGCTTAGGTGACGAGAAACCCGTATGCATTCAAGGGACAGGTACAATCATACCGAAAGGGACAGGGACAAGCTGAGAGGTAATTTAAATTACCTCAAGCTAAACCGAGGCATTAGTTTCTTTGCTCAGGCGACTAGGAACTTGATACATTCAAGGGACAGGGACAAGCAAAAGAGGTAATTTAAATTACCTCAAATAAACCGAGGCATTTGTTTCTTTGCTCAGGTGACTAGAAACCCAAATACATTCAAGGGACAGGGACAATTAAACCGATAGGGACAGGGACAAGCTGAGAGGTAATTTAAATTACCTCAGCTAAACCGAGGTATTTGTTTCTTTGCTTAGGCAACTAGGAACCTGATACATTCAAGGGACAGGGACAAGCAGAGAGGTAATTTAAATTACCCCAAATAAACCGAGTCATTTGTTTCTTTGCTCAGGTGACTAGAAAACCGAATACATTCAAGGGACAGGGACAATTAAACCGATAGGGACATGGGCAAGCAGAGAGGTAATTTAAACCGAGGCATTTGTTTAATAAACCGAGGCATTTGTTTCTTTGCTCAGGTGACGAGAAACCCGTATGCATTCAAAGGGACAGGGACAATCATACCGATAGGGACAGGGACAAGCTGAGAGGTAATTTAAATTACCTTAGTTGAACCAAGGCATTTGTTTCTTTGCTCAGGTGACTAGGAACCTAGATGCATTCAAGGGACAGGGACAGTAGGGACAAGGATAATTAAACAGATAGGGACAGGGACAAGCTGAGAGGTAATTTAGATTATCTCAGCCAAACCGAGGCATTTGTTTCTTTGCACAGGTGACTAGGAACCCATATGCATTCTAGGGACAGGGTCAAGAAAAGAGGTAATTTATATTACCTCAGCCAAACCGAGGCATTTGTATTTTCAGGTGACTAGGAACCCCCATGCATTCAAGGAATGAGAAGTAGAGAGGTAATTTAAATTACCTTAGCCAAACCGAGGCATATGTAGTTTTTGCTCAGGTGACTAAGGACAAGGATAAGCAGAGAGGTAATTTAGATTACCTCGATAGAAACAAGACAAAGAGTATAGGATACCAATACATAACAACTGTAGTTATGACTAGCTAGCTCATCATATGAGTGAACGTGAGACTAGTTAATTGGCAGCAAGCAATCAAAAACGTATGATACACAAGATAAAACCAAACTTATAAGGAACACAGACACACACAAAACTATAGGCAGAGTAAACGATTTTGAAAACCAATAACCAAAACACTAAAATCAAAGAAAGTAAGATTTTTGTTTTAAAACCATAATTATAACCTAATGCCACACAAACTATGTAGGAGTATTGAGTAGCATCAAAGTCATCCCATACCTTTCGATAACCATTAGGCTTCCCAATAGCTTTTGTCCTGATTTCTAGTAACGAGATTATCTGATATTGAAGCTAACGCTAACGCCCCTCCACGAAATCCAAAATTTTCACTGGCTGACTCCAAATCATGAAACTTTGAAGTGGCTGTTTCCACAAATTGCTTAAGATAAGTTTCTCAATCGAAAACTAAGAAGTGGCCTTTATTTGTGCATCAAACATAAAAGACCGCCACAACTTACTGTATCTTTTTCCCAACAAAACCAAATCGTCTCTGGAAACGCTTGATCCTGAAAACCAAAACCAGTAAAATAATTCCAAATTAGGACTCAATCATGAGGAAAAAGTAATCATAGTGGAGCTATTCTCACCATCATCCACAACTTTGATAGAGCATGAAACAACACCCACAAAGATAGAAACCTGAAAATAGAGAGATTGATCAGAAGAAATCCAGAGAACCAGATCAAGAAATCGAATTAGAAGGGGAGAATTTGATTTTTGCGGACCTTGGTCGCATCGAGACTGTTGAACACAAGTTCTTCCACGACCTTCCTCGTCATGTCAAAGATGATAATTCCAGAACGCTTGGAGTGATGAACACCCTTAGGCAAAGGCTTGATCGACTTCATCCCCTGAAACACGGAGAAACAAAACCTCCCAAAATTTTCAAGAAGCAATTCGGGGGATATCAATTATTGGAGATCGCGAAGCTATTTATCGCCATTAGACAAAACAAAACCCTAACGACAATCAAATCGAACTTACCTAGAGATGGCGATTTCATGGGAACTGGAAGCGATTGATCGTCGCTAAAGGATGAAAAGAACAAAACAAAGTCAATACAATCGAAATTGAAAACCCTAACACGGAAAAATCACAAAGGCAAAGAAAAATCTAGAAACTCATATAAAATAAGCAAAGAGAACTTATCTAGAGACTGTAGATCTCTCATCGCAAGAGATTGATTGATTCTTCTCTTGAACTTGATTTCGTCGGGACTGAATCAACAAATCGCCTCTCAAGGAAGAAGACGATGAGAGCAGAGAGAGAACTTTAATTTAATTAGGTTTACAAAAGGGAAAGGGAGCGTCGGGTGTTAAAATAAGACTTTTCTCTCTCTCTCTCTCAGCCTTTAAACGGTGCCGTTTGGTTGTTTATCGTACCATATACAATATAGCCGTTGGAAAATATTGAGATTCAGAATTGGAAAAGAACCGTTGTACAAGCCTCACAAAAGTTAAATAAAAATACTCAAGTTCTTTTTTGTATATTGCACAGTTGGCTTTTATTACAACGGTTATTTTCTAATATGCTGAACCCATTGCAATTGTGACCCAAAAAGGAAAGATAAATGATTTGCTTCCCATTTAGATCACAAATAAAACAAGCCAAAAACATAAAGACATTGTAGTTTTTGTCAAGTACTCACTCAGTGTAAATGCTCAAAGAGTGATCCGTTTGGAGCATATTCAAATATCAAAATTCTTGTGGATGATCTTCGACAACATTTCGATCTGAAATCATTAAACAGAACGCGCAAGATCCAATGACATTACTAAAAATCTTCACATCACATGCAACTTCAATCTCAGATCTTTTGAGTAACAGGGATGCCTGAGGATCAAAATCACACACTGATTAAACCAAAAAAGGATAACAAAGTTGGCTAATACTCATAAGTAAGTAATATTCAACGCCATGTATGTAACAATGAAGAAAGAAACTTACCAGTTACAAATACTTTCTGAATAAGACCCGCCAAAGTTTTACAGTTTACCCAGCCTTACGTCTTTAAGCTGTGTGGCCCAAAAAGGAAAGATAAATGATTTGCTTCTCATTTAGATCACAAATAAAACGAACCAAAAACATAAGTCATTGTAGTTTTTGTCAAGTAATCACTCACAGTGTAAATGCTCAAAGAGTGATCCGTTTGGAGCATATTCAAATATCAAGATCCTGGTGAGAGGTTCCTTTTCCTCACAGTTTTCGCAAGCAGGTTTTATAAAATTCTTGTTATTGAGCATCGACAACATTTCGATCTGAAATCATGAAACAGAACGCTCTAAGTGCACTCTGTTAAATTGGGTCAATCAACACCACCCATATCTCCACCTTCACCGATTAAATCTCCATCGTCGACGCCCGTTTGAATTATATCATCAGCCATAACACCGCATCGTTGGCAGTAGAAGAACCCGTCGTCTCCTTCGTCAAAGGCTTCGTTGTCGCACTCCTTGCAGATCATTGTAATTGAAAGGACTTCGTTGATAAACACTAAGTTATCTTCAGCTCCCCCTTCTTGGCTTAGGATTTTAGGTTCATATTGTGGTAAGAGTCTCTTAAAATTTTCGATTCTATCTTATGTTGTTGAATTGCCCATTAACAGATATTAGACTTTTAGGCTGAATGGCTATTTTGTTGCATGTCCTATTGGGACTTTTTATGCGGTGAATGGCATCTATGGATCCTGTCAGGTTCTCATGGCGCAATTCTTCATTACCTATGGACTGGTCCAGCCTTAATGTTGTATAATGGGAGTGGATGTTGACAAGTTGTAAGCATGACATGACCTTTTTCCTTTTTTAAAAGTTTATGATGGGGAAATGTTTTGTTTGATTGATTAAGGAAGTTGCTACCAAGTATTCAACATGAGAAAGAGGCATATTTATTGACTACAAAATCGATGATTGGCCATATGTACTTGATTTGAGTAAAGATGATTCACATGTTCATAGATTAGTAAATCAGAAACATTTTGTGTCCGGTTGCTTTGAATATTTCTCACTATTTGTGTAACCTTCTTTCATTCTAGAGAGTAGAGTCCTTCAAACTCTCCTATATATATAGAATCTTGTTAGCATTTGCTTACTGCGAGTTTGTCTCAAAACCATGACTTTAGACAATAATTTTGAAGGGATTATTACAATCCTCAACTATGGATTTATTCCAATAGATCCTGACCATGCTTAAATGAAACGAAAAAATCACTTCTCCACTAAGAAATAAAACAAAACACACAAAAAAAAAACCAATAATAAGTTGAAAAGATCATTACTCTATTAGTCTTCGTTTCAATCAGAATCATAATAGTCAATAAAATCTTCATCAACACTAACATCAACGCTAGTACCAACGTTTTTCACCACTTCTCCTTCACCTTCAAGAGGCATCTTGTATCTACACTGATTTGAATCTTCCACGTGGCGTGAATCTTCCACCACTTCTTCACACACTCCAAGTGATACTTGTGTTTACATTGCAACTCCGTAGCCACCTCACCTTTGCCCCATTCCTCCAAACATATCACATACTCTCCTTTCTCCACGACCGCTACACTTAGCAACATCTCTATCGTCCATCTCGAAGCCGGCGGTCTCCCGTTTTCAATGTCACCGAAGCGACGACGATATCCTCCCGTTGTAAATATAAATAGAAACGTCGTCGGTTCAACTTCACCGAAGAAATCCTCTTGGTCGCTGGCGGTTAGGATCATATCATTAGCCATAACACCGCATTGTCGGCAGTAGATAAACCCGTCGTCTCCTTCTTCAAAGGTGTCGTTTTCGCACTCGTTGCAGATCATCGTCGTATATATCATTTTTGCTAGAGCTTGAGGAGTAGCAGCAAGTGCATTGTGGAGACTAGATGTGTCCTTTATGCCATGAACAGTACACAACTTTGTCTCCTATGCCATTTTACACAGATTGTTTTCCCGCCTGCCACAATGTGTTTGCTGAAATACATTTTTGCCCTCTATTTACACTCGCTCAAAAATAGAAGTGTTTGGTTTTTTGTTTTTTCTTTTAATAAAAATATTATGATGAAATGACATTAAAGTGAGTAAAACGAGTTAATTAGGAGCATCGGGGAACGCATCTTTCCGTTTAATTTCCTTTACTCAAAAAATTCATTTCTCTTCCCATGTAGTTCCCAACTTTCACCTTCATTTCTATTCCGGGAGCCGCCGTCCGATTGGAATCCGCCGAGAGCTCCTTCATCGGAAACCGTTAATTTCACAACATCAAACTTATGAATTTCATCTTCCATACCCTTTTACGGACTAATCCTCCCCCTCTGCCTCCCGCCACCGCCACAGGGGAAGCCCCGGAGACTCCTTCCGATGTTGAGAACCCCGAGGCTAGGTATGAAATCGTCTCAAATTGCCCTACATCCTTTTATTTTGTGGTTCTGTTGTGTTTACCATTAGTTTCTTTCTTTTCAGTGGTGACATTGACTTATGAGATGCCGATCTTAGTAAGGGAGAGATGTCCGCCACCGCGGGACGCAGGTAACTCTGTTGTCTAACCACTCTTCCTTTTCTTCTGCTTATCCTTGTTTTTGGTGCTCGTTACGTTGAAAACCGTACTGATATACATGAATTTCTTTGATGTCCATCTATACTGGTTTCGCTTGGAATCTTTTAGGTAGACTATATTTCGAAATGTATTTTATGTCCACCAAATTAGTCTACTATCCAATAATCCCATTATCCAACTGATGTGATAGACACAACCTATATGTTGTCCATCTATATTGTGTATCAGAATTTAACTTCTAAGTACATGTGATGTAGATGATGGGCAATTTTAAGTGTCTCATCTAATCTTGTTTCTTTTCCGTACAGGGGTGATGAAGATGCTGTCGTTCCTCCCCATTGCAAGCCTTGTGAAGACTCATCAACGAATCTGGCCTTCTCGGAGGACACAAACCAACAACGAAGGTAGTTTTGTCCATCTTTTGCTATTTTCTCGTTTTTTTAATGGAGCATCTCCGGTTCGCCAACAGTTCTTCTTATTGCAGTTATCCTAACGAAGCAGACCTTTATGCCAGTGTTGATCCATTGATGGACCATAGTCCCTATACAATGTATATGTCTACCCAAACTTTTTGTCCATTACACTGTATTTATGTTCTGTCCTAAGACCATAAAACTTTCTCCCCATTGCAGGTCCGCAGAGGTCTCAGAGGCAGCTAATGTCCAGCCATCTTCGTATTGCAAGTCTCCCAACGAAGCAGACCCTTCTCTTATCTGGGATCCATTAATGGACAACAGTCCAAATTCAAGGTACATGTCTGTAACGCCCCCGAACCGTACTATGACCACCAAGGCCATCGGACGGCACCGAGACGCTACTTGGGAAACATTCACTAACGATCCGGCCGGGTGCGAGAACAAATCAAGTCCTTCGGCCAGTCCATCGGTGAGGTTCCCGACCACACGGCACATCCTTCAGGCTTTGCAACCCTACAGATACGCCGTGCGTTGAGCCGACTCGGACAAAGTCTATATCAGTACGACTCGCCCGAATAAAGAAAACCCGAATATTTTGATTAACCAAAAGAGTTATTACACAAGAGTTTTGAACAAGGCTTAGTGCCGAGTTTGGTTTGAAATAAAAACATACTTGTATTTTACAATAGACACAAAATAAAACTACTCCGGGTTCCTATCGTTCACCACGCCCTCTAGTTCCCTCTAGGGTCACCTGCAGCACAAAATATTATCATAAGTAATCTAAGATTACTTAGTGAGCTCAGGGTTCCTGCAGAGTATTAAACCCCAAATCCCATACCCCATCAACAACAACATGCTAACAATCAACATGCAAGCGAGTATAAATAACAAGCGAGCATAAGATCTAACATGCAAGCAATTACACGATTGCCAAGCAAGCATACAACACAATAATCAATCAGAGATAACATGCGGAAGCTAATAAGCTAAGCAAAATTATTCTGCAATCAATCACCACTACACGCAATGACATATAACATCATGCAAGCATAAACACAAACATGCAACAACTTGAACTTGAAATAAAACTAGAGTTTTAACAAGTTCTAATTCATGGGCCCGGTATGCTTCCTCTCCCTAACCCCTCCTGAACAACCGTATTACAGCCACAAAGGCATGCAATCGGGCTTCACCCAAAGCTACACCGTCATGTAGACAGCCTCGGCCAGGGTAGCGAGCCCAGTAACCTCCGAGCTCTTCGTAACCAACCCTACAACACACGAACATGGGTTACATGTCGCGGCTGCATGTGGCACGGATGGGAAGGACAGCCATACCAAGTCTTACTACGCTCAGCCGGAATTTCTCGCGGACTAAAGCGTCTTAAGACCTCACCAAAGCTTATACTTGAGTTTATATGATTTTCTTCTCATATGTTTTCAAGTATCTTAATTAGTTACCACCCTTGTCACTAGATCCTTTCGATCTAGTAACCGGTGTAACCTCACCTCACATGCAACTTAACAAGAAAAACATAAAAGAATTTCAAGTAAATGCATCTAAATGATTTATGCAAAACCGCGCACTAGATGGATGTTTTTAACACTCCATCTAAGCCGATGCAAATATGTGCCTGAACTCACAGAAAACCGGCGATCTCTGGGATGAGTGGTCGGATTTTCTTCACGGCAACGCTTGAATCCTCTTCCTTGTTGAAATCGAGTTCCTTCTCGATTCAACGCTTAACTGCGGTCGTGCGATAGTCTTGTCTTGCTTCTCCTCTTCTTCACTTCTTCTCCCTTGCGGCAGCACTTCTTCCTTTTCTCTCTTCTTTCTCTCTTTCTCTCCTCTCTTTCTCTTTCACTCCTTTCTTCCTTTACTTAAGAAATTTTAGCGAAAATGAGGAAGTGGAGCGACCTTTATATAGAGGAAGAGAGTAGAAACTTGGCCCAATGCATGTGTGTTGTGTGCCATCTCTCCTAGCCACACAATTTTAAGGTTGGACACTTGTTAAGTGTAACCAACACTTGTCACATGGAATCTTTCATATTTTCCCCATTCACACTTGCATGAAACGCGATTGGCCGGTTTCTATAAAGAGGAATAATCTTGTCTCCCACTTAGGATTTTGGGATCGAAAATCCTAGGAATATTCCTCCAAGGATTCCACTCCTAAGTTGCATGAAATCCCATTGGTGGATTTTTGCAAAAACAATTTCCACAAAATCGGGAATTTTGTCGGATCGACCGGTCGCCGGTCACCCGTCGACGTCTCTCGGTCCTCCTCGACCAGTCTCGGTCGCTATCGGTCAATCCTCGGACATTCTCAAGAATTCTCAGTCCATCGGTCTTTCTCGGCAATTCCCGGTACTTTGCGATACGCGTCAGACAACTCTCGGTCCTCGGTACGTCTCGGACGACTTGGACGGTACGTCTCGGACATCTCGGTCACTTTTCGATCCGTCCAAAATTTCTCGGACTTTTCTTTAATAAACCTTCTTTTCTCCTCGCTAGCCTCCTTCCTTGAGCTTTTGGNTTCATTTTAAAATTTACCTCTTAGCGAGGGTCACTACATTCTCCCCCCCTTAATAGAATTCGTCCCGAATTCCATAGGGTTCCGACGGTCCTGCCTCATCTTCTTCAGCGAACAACTGAGGATACTTGGCACGCATCCTATCCTCATCTTCCCATGAGGTGACTTTACGGTTCTGCTTCCCCCAAAATACTTGGATTTGAGGAATGCTCCGATTCTTCAACTTTCGGGTCCTCCTCTGCCCTATACCAAACAGTCCTTCGGGGTAAGTTAGGTTTGGCTCCAATTCATCAATAGGTTCGGGCACAATCATGTTAGGATCTGGGACATGCTTCCGTAGCTGCGAAACATGGAAGACTTTATGTAGCCGCATCATCTCTGGCATAGCCAGTCGATAGGCTACTTCTCCAACTCTCTGCTCAATCGGATATGGTCCAATGAACCTTACAGCGAGCTTTCCCACTTTACCAAATCGATCCTTTCCTTTTTGCGGGGCGACCTTCAGGTACACCATATCTCCGACTTTAAACTCCACTTCCCGCCTTTTGCGATCTGCGTACTTTTTCTGGCGATCTTGTGCCTTTTTCATACTCTCCCGTATGAACTTAATCTTCTCCGTCGTCTCATCAATCAGCTTGTGATTGAAACTTGTTCTTTCCCCAATTTCAGTCCAACACAAAGGCGTTCGACACGGCCTTCCATACATTGCTTCAAAGGGCGACATCCCAATGCTCGAGTGATAACTATTGTTATACGCAAACTCGACTAATGGTAAATTCTTCTCCCAGTCTGACGACCATTCCAAAGCACATAGTCGGATCATGTCCTCTATGGTTCGGATAGTCCTTTCCGTCTGTCCATCTGTCTCTGGGTGGAATGAGGTGCTCATGTGAACATCTGTTCCCAACGCCC
>NC_025699.1:26894537-26895322 GCF_000633955.1 Camelina sativa
TAGTGAAAGGATGGCTTCTTGGTGGAGGCAATCCTTCCAACGACTTGAATACGTCCTCATAGTTCTTAACTATGGTAATGTCCTCAACTCCCAAACCTTCTTTGTCATCTCCTCCCATGGCGGTAAGAGTGACTAGAAACACNCTGAACTGTGGGCTGCTCTCAGTATTTCCTCTCTTAATCCACTCCGGTCCGGTATAGTAATTCTTCCATTAATGAGTAGGGTGTCATCATCTGCCAAATGATAACCACTAGCATTTNCTCCATTTTCAAATATAACTCTGCTCCTGCTGCAGTCTATATGGGCTTGGTGCTCTGACAACCAATCCATTCCCAATATAGCATCAAACCTCTCCAACGGCATCACTAGAGGATTCACCGGGAGGTTTGCATCTTGCAAGACTATCGACACTTCCCTGAGCCATCTTCTCGTCTTCAAAGGCGGTTGATTACCAGTGGTGTAGACGTTGATGTTCACTTCTTCCTCCTCACACAAGTCTCCAAACTTGTCAACCACGTCGGGGGTCACAAAACTATTGGACGCTCCCGAATCGAACAGTACATGTGTGGGGTTACCACCAACAAGTAATGTTCCTAAATGCAAGGCAAATATAAAAATGCAATGCAATAAACTAAACACACAATCACACAACAATCACAAGAGAGTTAGAACCCAATCAAACCTGTTATAGGGCCCTTCGCGGCCTTTGGGGTTTTGGGTGGCTCTACTCCTAAAGCAAAAACATTTGCTGGGGTTGCTTGCTTCTTCGCTGGGGGTTCCTTCAC
>NC_025699.1:26899388-26900403 GCF_000633955.1 Camelina sativa
TTGCAAGCCTTGTGAAGACTCATCAACGAATCTGGCCTTCTCGGAGGACACAAACCAACAACGAAGGTAGTTTTGTCCATCTTTTGCTATTTTCTCGTTTTTTTAATGGAGCATCTCCGGTTCGCCAACAGTTCTTCTTATTGCAGTTATCCTAACGAAGCAGACCTTTATGCCAGTGTTGATCCATTGATGGACCATAGTCCCTATACAATGTATATGTCTACCCAAACTTTTTGTCCATTACACTGTATTTATGTTCTGTCCTAAGACCATAAAACCTTCTCCCCATTGCAGGTCAGCAGAGGTCTCAGAGGCAGCTAATGTCCAGCCATCTTTGTATTGCAAGTCTCCCAACGAAGCAGACCCTTCTCTTATCTGGGATCCATTAATGGACAACAGTCCAAATTCAAGGTACATGTCCACCCAATTTTTGTCTACCCGAACATGTTTGTGAATTAAACACTATTTATGTTCTCCTCATTGCAGGTCGGTCGATGTCTCAGAGACTGCTAATGTCCAGCCATCTTCGTATTGCAAGTCTCCCAATGAAGCAGACCCTTCTCTTATCCGGGATCCCTTAGTGGACAACAGTTCGTATTCAAGGTACATGTCCACCCCATCTTTGTCTATCAAGCGTGTTTAGCTATGAAAGACTGGAGAATGTTGACCAGAATGACAGGAACGGCGATTGTGGTCCACTGGCCGTAAAGTATATCGAGCTCCATTCGCAAAAAATCACGCCTGGAGGACTAACAGAAGAAATGGTGGACCAACTACGTATGTCCTACGCTGTTGATGTCTACCAAAAGTTTGTTGTCTCGCTAAAGAATTGAACTTATTATGTCTATCTTATGTTGGCCCTCTTTTTTTTTTTGGTCCTTTTGCTACGGTTATGTACTTTGTCTTCTGTTCGCTACTAAATTTTGTCTTTTAAACAAAGATTAGAACTTTACCTCATTATAACAATATAATGCCCATGCTTTATCTAAACAAGTGCTTTAACAGGCTACATAAC
>NC_025699.1:26900463-26900969 GCF_000633955.1 Camelina sativa
GAGGAACCACAGTATCCCACCATGCACGAGCATCTTCTTCTAAGAAGTTGACTGCAACTCTTCTCCTATACTCCTCTGGACAGTTTGTCATCTCAAAATTATTCTCCAATTCCTTTATCCATGCGTCTGCTAACACGATGTTTGGATCTCCCTTGAACTTGCGGAAACCTAAGTTCCTCAACAACATTACTAGCTTTAGAAATTGGTCGGATGGATCTTCTGTTGCTCGAATTGCTTGGTTCTGCTGCTGTTGCTGGATCATGTGACTCAAGAGATCTTGAATCATCTTAAGTGTCTGCTGGGTCTCTGGTACATTCGGCTCACTCGGTCCTTCTCCATGCGTTCGGTCCCCCCTTGGCATGTTCTGAGTTGGATAAGTAGCGAACGGTCTAAATGGTGAAAATCTGGGCGGGTACATTCCCTCCGGTGTACTAAAACGAGTCGAACTCGCTGGTGTGTATCTTGGCATCACGCCAGGTACATCCCACTCAGGCATATACATATTC
>NC_025699.1:26905505-26925986 GCF_000633955.1 Camelina sativa
CAAAACATCATCACTCCCTGCAGACACCATATTTCCTCCTGACCTTTGTCACATAATCGACATTGTGCCATCTACATCATCAGTAACAATGTCCACATTGTTCTCTTCCTTGATAGACAACTTCGTATGTCCTTCTGCATCTGCAATGAACTCCCTTTTGTTGATCGTACAAATACATGCCCCCACTCTCTGCATTCATTAACTACAATTATCTCTTTTTTTAGCCCCATCAACAATTAAAGGACCTACCGCCGCTGCCATTAAGGGCTGTCCCATCGACATTAATGCCTTTAACCAATTAAATTTTATTTTTCCTATGAATTCTCTTGGGTGCAAAACAACGATCGTTACAAAATAAATGAGGGGCAATTTCGTCAATTCGCACCTACCAACAAACGCCAAACTGGCATTTTCCAGAAGAAAAAACAAAAGTGGCATTTTGGAGGAATTTTTTGAGTTTTATGGCATTTCTGGCCAAAATCCCTTTTTTTTTTATCATCGTTGAGTTTTTCATTAACTGGCTGAATCTTTTTTTATACAAATATAAAGTAAAATCCTATGGCATGAACTTTTTTTACCAAAAAGGAAAGAAAAAATTCTAGCACATAAAAGCGTAACACTTTTCTAGAATTAAGTTGTGTGCTTAATCATTAAGTAGCTATTAAATAAAGGAAAAGTCACCAATACTCGAACAGGAAAGTGGTGGTGACTCAGCATGATATTGGAGTCTCACCAGGGTTCGAGAACTATATTGGTACCTCCGTTTGAGAAGGAGTATCCTGAGGAATCGAACTGTGGTTAGGGGGGTCAATCTAAGGGGAATAAACCAATTGTGCTATAGATATTTGACTGATTTACATGCAAAAAACTTCGTTTTATTATTTTAGGGGGGTCAGTTGACCCCCCTTCCTTTTACATAGGTCCGCCACTGGTCAGACTGAAGTATACGCCCTGTCTTGCTTGACCGGGAACAGAAGTCTGGAGAAGAATCTTGGTCAGGGAAGTCTCTCAGAGAGCATCATGCTTTTGGTGGTAGCCGAAATGAGGTAATCCAAATTACCTCTTTTTTGTTACAAAAAACCATTCTTTATTTTGATTAAGGACAATTACTTGGTCTTTGATCCAATCTCACATTCTGGAGCAAAGGTTGGGTAGGAGTACTAGCTAGTCTTAAGGCGTCAGATAAATAAAGTTAACCAATGTGTCCACTACAAGAAAACATGGATTTACCGACTGCAAAAACAGTAACTATACAGTCGCTAACTACTTAGTCACGACTGCTTGGCGACTGACATACGTAGTCGCTAAACAGTGCGTCGCTAAAAAAATCAGTCGTTAAAAAGTCGCTATGGAGCTACTAATTGGCGACTTTTAATTGGGGTCGCTCTTCCCTCACCAAACAGTCGCTAAAGTTGCGACTGAATTGCAACGCTTTAGCGACTGATATGGTTACTAATTTGCGACTGTTTGAGTTCTGTTTTGTTTACGTTTTGGTGACTCTTTTGCGACTGTTTAATTATCATGTTTTTAAAAAAATTATGCTAAAAATGCATTATTTGATTTTGTAATACCAAAACTGATTAAGAAAACATGTACTAAAACATAACAAACATGAAATTAAACAACGACATAAGTACCATGTTTTTACAAAAGTTGCAAAAGGTCCAAAAAACATCTAAATATCCAAGAGTGTTGCAAATATTACATGAAGGAACCTAACTTTGAAAATCATCAGGGTTTGGGTCATTGGTTTGAGACTCAAGGAAGGCGACATAGTTCGGGTTGATCTTGAGGAAACTCACCAAGCGTGAGATCTCTGCTTGTTGCTCAGATGCAACCCGCAAAGCCTCAGCTGCAACCCGTGAAGCCTCTGCGTCACGCTGTGCTTGTAGAGCTGCTTGTTCCTCTATCTTGCGGTTAGCGTCTTCAAGCTGTTGTTGTAGGGTTGTGAAAGTAGAAGAGCTTCCAAGGTACTTCCGCTTCCCGTTGATGTAACTTCCTAGGCTTCCAACTCCAAAGTATGTTCCTCTATCATTGACGTAAGTAGACTCCATACACAAAACAGAGAGAAAGAGTTATTATAATTACTTAACAATGAAAAACTTAATAGCTTATTAGAAAGAAGCAAATTACCTGAAGAAAGAGTTCATCATCCTCCTCGTGAGATAGCTCTGATCGACGTGAAGTACCATCTGAAGACTCATCATTATCCTGAGCAGCCAACTTAGCTTCCCTTCTTTTCTTATATGCCTCATGAACTGCTTGCGCTTTCTTATCCACAAAAGTACCATCTTTTTTAGTATGAGTCCTGAGAAAAACTTCAGGAATAGTTGGCGGCCTTCCCAATTCTACTTCCTGGAATGTTAGACAATGAAAAGGTTAGGAACCAGTTGATGTCAAGTAATTAAACAATGAAAAGGTTATGATGTAACTCACCATCTCTTGTTCGATTTGTAAGTAAGACTTCGGCCCTGATACATGTTTGTGAGGGCCAAGACCATTACGGTCAGACATTCGAGCTGCTGAAGTGGTTGCACTCTTTGCCATGGCTTCTTCGGTTTCCCAATAGTCACACATTTCTTTTCAAAGAGTTCTCTCAATCCACCTCGGTTTCACTTCCTGTCGCTGAGCTGCTGCCTTGGAAACCATGTCTTTCATACGGTTTTGACAAATGCTATAGAACTTTGCTTGAACCACGCCGGTTAGAGTGGGATCCCAGGTGTGTGTGTTTTCTACAAAAAAAGACTAGTGTTAGTGATAAAAAAACCAAGACAAAAAGCTATAAATACAGAATTCAAATTGAAAGGAGTAGAAGTTTACCGCGAATTCCAAGAAGTAACCTTCTCTTCTTGAATTCGGAACACAACTCCAACTGTAAAATGGACCATCAAACTTGTTTGTAAACACTTTTGTAATCTCTCGGGTAAGTGATGACTTGTCATGTCCAAACCTTCAAACAAAAACAAATCAGTAGTCAAATTCTAATCAAACACAAACAAATCGATCAATCCAAGTAAACCGGCGTAAATGATTGATCAAAAATAAATTCTAATCCAAATTCTAGTCACAAACAAACACAATCAAATTCTAATCCAAAATTCAAAATTCTAATCCAAATTCTTACCAAGTGGTTCCACGCTCTAATGAGGGAGAGAGGACAGTGGTATACTTCTCACGGCCTGGTTGGACAAGCATGTCATGTAAAGAAGCGAGTACATCAGCTGGGAGATTTGCTTCTCTTGCACCATCATCCTCCGAATTAGCTTCTTCCTCATGTGAGTTTTGCGCTTGAGAACTGTGAAGCGATGCAGAAGCTGCTCGAGGTTGACCAGGTTGAGAAGGGGGTGGTCGATGAGACTGTCGAGGTAGAGGAGACTCTCGTGGTAGATTCGAGACTTGAGGAGACTGTCTATGACGATTCGAGACTGACGGTTGAGGAGACTCTCGAAGTTGACTCGAGAATTCTGGTGGATTCGTCGCGGAGGCCAGAGGTTGAGGAAAAGGACGCCTGGTTGGATCTTCGCCGGAAGGGGATGTTCCGGGAAAGGTCCTCGAGTGCTGGAACAGATTGGTTGGAGGTGGATAGTCTCGGTAAGAAGGTGTAGGTCTCGCTGGAGCCTGGAGGTTTGGGACAGGAGTTCCCTGAGAATCAGTCTCTGGAACTCGATGGTTCGCCGGCGTGAAGGTATACTGGGGAGGAAGATTGTCGGGTCTGTGATTCGCCGTTTGTGAGGTTCCAGAGGTTCGATTAGAGGTGTTTCTTCTTCCTACGCCTCTTTTCTTTTGTCCAGCCATCAAGGGTTTACGGTTTCGTCGAGTGAGGGGAATTTAGATCTAGGGTTTGTGAGGTTTCGCCGTTTCGTCTCGAAGAAGAAGAAGAAGAAGAAGAAGAAGAAGAAGAAGAAGAGAGAAAAGATTAGGGTTTTCGTGTTTTGTCACGAAATTAATGGGTTTTCGATTTTTTGTCACGGCCCAAATTTTGTTAAGGCCCAAATTTATTAAAGCAGTCGCTAAATAGTAGCTCTTTAGTCGCAATCTTTTAGCGACTGTCAAACTGGTCTCTAAATTAGTCGCAAATTGGCGACTACACTACGACAATATGCATCAGTCTCCAATTAGCGTCTACTAGGCGACTGATTTATTTTAGTAGGCATTCAGTAGCTAAACAATCGCAAATCAGTCGCTAAATTTAGCGACTGTGTTTTTAGTCGCAAATTGCAGTAACCAATTACATGTTTTCTTGTAGTGGTCCTCTCATATCAGCAATCTGCTGAAAGCACTCAAACGTGGCTAACTAGAAAACGCATTTCAACAAGTTTAGTAACGCTAAATCTCTCATCTATTGTATAAAAATATGAACTTATTTTAAGCCTAATGAAATGGCCGGCCTATCTTTTTTACAGCTTAATGAGTTCTTTGCAAGGCTAATTCCATAAGAGTTTTGTTTTTCGTATACAAATGCAACTTCACATTGTCAGAAAGGACGAATTAATCTTAACAGCTTCGTAGCTACTCCTACTTTATATTTCTAGTCAGACCAACAAGCTGTAGATCTTTCAGCTACAACCAGCAAGTTCATAAAAGTCTAACGAAGCATTGAGGCGAGAGAAAATTGTACATCTGTTTTCTTTGCTAACGTATATGAAATTATCCCTTCCTCTCAAACAAAACAAATTTGGATTATTAAAGCTCTTATGATATAAACCTCCAACAACGATCATGCAATATGCAAAAATAAACATTTTTTTTTAGTTTCTACTGTAGATACTAAGTATTGTACGGAATTAGATTCTATTTAGTACTACAAATGGAAAACATTATATAAAAGATGGAACTGAAAATCAATAAAAGCAAAGAGGCACGTGTGGGTGGGTCAAAAGGAGTCGCTGAGAGACGTAAATAAGCAAATAGAAGCAGAGAAAGCACGTGAAACAAAGTTAAAACAGAGCAAGAAAGAAACATATTGTTGTTGTAACAGCTTGACACTCGAGTGAGTTGTGTATAAATAGATAGAAGAGTATTGAATTGAAAGTTATGTATTGATTGATGTGTGTGTGTAAGGAAGCTTATGGTTTGTTAGAGAAGAGTTAGGAGATCTCTTGAATAAATCTTCATTGTTAGGGTTTTGAGTTTGTTGTCTTGGATGGACAAGTGATAAGAGAGAAGAGTTCATATATAGCTTCAAACGTATCACAAGTAGTAACCATATCCACTTTTTCAGATTCAAATCAAGAAAGACAGAGAAACAGTGCAAGGTTCTCGAAATGCTAGCCTCCACTCACCCACGATTGTGGTGAGTAACTTTTCATATATGCTACACATATTTCGGCTTCTATGACGAAAATGAGAGGAGGAGATTTGGCATGATTATAATGAGCATGAGACCAAGTTGAATAGCTGAGTTTGGGTAATGTGTGATCTTTATGTATATGTGTGATTGAGGTTTACCTAACTGTCTTATGTATGCTTATCAATATAACATATTCACATCACTGATTATCGTTGGGATTTTCATTTATAATCTTGTTTTATACAAAGATCTTATTATATAAAGCTTAGTTCTCAAATTTAGTAACTCACCAGATCGTGACACGTCTTAGTTCTAACGATCAGAGATCAAAGTTAAAAACTCACCAGATCGTGACATGTGTCAGGTTTAACGATTAAATATCCAAGTTAGTAACTCATCAGATCGTGACACGTGTCAATTTTAATGATTAGAAATCACATATCAAAGTTAGTAACTCATCATATCGTGACAAATGTCAATTTTAACGATCATAAATCACCATTTTCAAGCTTGGTAAAACAATGCATAAAATAATTGTAAATATACTCCGCTATATAATCAAAGAGATGATGACATATTTTTTTACCAAACAAAATAATTTTGACTAGCTTTGATTTTTGTTTTGGTAAAATTTTCTTCTTTGTTTTTTATTAACCTTTTGTTTGACACATCATTGTTTTTGAACAAGTCTCGAAGGCAATTTGTTTGTTGTCTAATCGAAGCGACTATATAAAAAGATTCCTAAATATTACCACATGTTTTCGTCGTTGTTTCTTTTAATTTAGTTTCGTTTCCCAATTTCATAATGCATACTACGCAATCTTTAACTTTGAAGTGTTAACAAAGTTTCTTATGCATAATAACTAAGGTTTTTGGGATAAGCAAATTTCTCACGGTGTTATTATTATTTCTATTAATTTGCAGGACATGTAGCAAAAAAAAAAAAATACAAAAATGCAAGATAACAACAATGATTATATAACACTAGATCAACTAAACAGAAAGCGTTCTTATCGTCGAATGATAGTACGTCTTACAAGAAAGTGGGAAGCAATAAATTTTTTTAAAAACAATGAGCTCATTGGAATAAATTTTCTCATAAAATGGAAAAGGGATTAAGGAAAATATACAAAAAAATTATTAATTCTAAAAAATGTAAATAATTACTTCTATATAAATATAGACTGTCTCATATTATTCATCTAACAAAATAATTTATTCAAAAATATTGCTTTCAATTTTTTTCTATTGGTCAAACTTTTTTAATTGGAAGACAAATTTTTCTTATTTGCTTAAACCAAAAATTACTCATATTTTCTACTTTTTTTACTTTGGAATAGGTATGATTAATATGTTGACCCAAAAAACAATGGAAGATTAATATATGTATTTCTTTTTCTAATACTGTATTTTAAAATTTATTGCAATAGTTTTAGATTGTTTTATTTAATTTATATTTTCATCTTTGAATTATTTAAGATTCATATATTACCGTGCTTATAATTTTTTATTATTTCACTAATTATGTCAAATTAATTTCCTTCTAACTTCTCAACCTTGATTGGTTGGTCATAGACCTTTTTTTGTATAAACATAATTGTTACCATTCGTTCAATCTCAAAAGGAGATAAAGAGGAGAAGGTCATCAACCTAATGGTTGGATAAAATAGACTAATCAAACACAAGCCTACAAAAAACATAGATAGATTGGAAAACATAAATTGTTGTTGATAGATCCATAGGAGCTTGAAGATAGAGACTACATCATGGTGTGTCAAAGAAACTTCTATGAATATATTGAGAAATTTAACATTAGTTACTATCAAAAGATTTTGTGACGTTAGAAAAGGGTATTTAGTTTCATTGGTTGTTGGAACAAGCCACTTTGAGATAACTAAAAACGTGAACATGTTCTCTCCACACAGGAGGAAGGCAGAGCTGAGATTCTCTCTATGGTGGAGGAGGTTGGACGCAAGTTTATCTCCCCAAGGGGAAAAGGTGGGACAGGTTGGACGCAAGGTTATCTCCTCAAGGGAGGAATGCGGAGCGAAGGTTCTCTCCTTGGTGGATGAGGTTGGACGCAAGGTTCTCTCCATAAGGGAACAGAGCAGAACCGAGGTTCTCTTTATGGTTAGTCATACACTATTGTGATGTAATTTATTTTTTATTCAAAATATTTTTTAGCTAACAATTTTAGTGATTAAAGAAACTATGTAAAAGTGAAAGTAAAGAGACATATAATAGTTGGCTTAATTTGTTCATGTAGACATTTTTTAGGTGGTAGTAAATAATAGATTTGTAACATACAATCCCTGTTTCAAAACGCGGTCGCGGAGACCGCCTAAGCGCCGGTCGCGGAGACAAGGTGGCCGTAGAGGAAGACGCAAACCACTGGACTGGGTTTAAAACTTTGAAACAATGTCGAATTTTAATCTATTATACTTATATATAGATAAAAGCTCTAAAACTAGTCCCCGATTTAAATCCAATTTTTCGATTAATCGCTAGGCCCTCCCTCACCGCCCGACTAACGCCTAGCGATTTTTAAAACATGGCATACAATATACCTAGGTGTAAAAAATACATTTTTAGTGGTAACATTTATAAAAGATTTATATATGGATATAATCAGTATAGTAAAAAAAATGTATAAATAATGTACAACAAAATTTTAATATATTTTTATTAAATTTTATTTTATTTACAAAATTTTAAACCCGCACAACAGGCGGATCCTTATCAAGTAAAGTATAAAAATAACAAAAAAAAATCCTAGCACATGAACCTAACAATTTTCTGGTTATCGAAATCTTTACAGCTGGACCGTATTAAACCGGGGATTAAGTTGTGGTCTTAAAAGGCTAAAGAATTAAGTAGTCATTAAAGAGAGAAAAGGTCACCAATCCTCAGCCAGCAAAGTGGTGATGACTCAGCATGATATTGGAGTCCCACCACGGTTCGAAGAATGATATTGATACCCCGTTAAAAGAGACGGAGAATTATGTTCTCTCTCTCGCTTCCACTGACCCTCGTTGGAAGCATGATAGGCACATGGTTGAAGATGAACCCTCTTTGGGAGCATGATAGGCACATGGTTGGTTCCAACCCTGGCTTTGAACCTGACGCAATAGTCCAGGTTCCGGGGAAGTCTACCACAGAGAATCATGCCTCTTGGGTGGTGGACAAATTGAGGTAATCCAAATTACCTCTTTATTAAATTTTAATTACTGTTTAGTTTTCAAACTAGGACCATGATGTTATCTGCGAAACCTGATATTAAAAGAAGAAGATTAAAGACATTGCCATTGTTGGATGCGTTCCACTCACCAATGCTTTGTCGTAACTAGGCATGTCAATTAGGGCTAAAGCCCGCGGGCTGGCCCGGCCCAGCCCTGAAAAATATCGGGCTCGGGTTTAAAAATATATGTCCAGAAAAAATCGGGCCTTTCGGGCTCAGCCCGTTTGGGCTGTAGGGTTTTTCGGGCTTAGCCTGACCGGGCTCGGGCCAGCCCGAAAAGCCCTCTAACAAATATATTTTTACATTTTTGTTAATATTTTTGTTTGATTGCAATATTTGATTAACAATTTATTGTAAATGAAGTTTTAAACTCTAATCATAGTTTTCATATTTACTTAATAGCCATACTTAATACTTTAAGATTTTTATTAATGATATTTTATATGAATTATATATTAGTTTATTTGCTTAAAGTATTAAAATTTTATTTAGTTTTAAACCTTTTCTATTAAATTAAGTTGGTTGTAGTGAATATAGATGAGTTATTAAATTTTTGATTGATTTGTTTTATAGTGCACCTTCAAACACTGTTTTTTTAGGCTTATAAGTTTGAATTTTTGATCGGTAAGATAAGCCCGAAAAACCCTGTAGCCCTGTTAGGGCCGGGCTCGGGCTTTGAAATATAGGCTCGGAAATATTTTGGGCTGGGGCGGGCCGGACTCAAACATATGCAGGCTTTACGGGTTTCGGCCCTAGTCGTAACCAACTATTTATTTATCCCTCTTTTTCAGATAATGTTTTGAAAAACAGTCATGTTGATTATAATAATTTTACGGAACTGTAGAGACTAGAGAAAATTACAAATCGATTTAGACGCAAACATGATATCTTGTAAGTATGAACCATGCATATCATGCAGAAAACGAGAGGAGGAGAATAGGCATGATTATTCTGAGCATGAGACCAAGTACAGAGACAATATCAAAATAGAGATCATAGCGATGACGACAACTCAATTCTTAATCAAGCTTGTGCCAACCGCATCAAGGAACGTTGCGAACTCAAAAAATTAGGGGAGACGAAGGAAGTGTTGCAAATTCCATCTATCCTCTTCCTTTCCCCTTTTCGTCGACTCCTGTGTTCACCATCTTGATGTCATCTTGTCATTAACATATGTGACGGTCGATTTAGAAATGTTGAACAAAGAACCGGGACTAAACCCGGAATTAAGTTGTGTGTTTAAACCAGTTATATGTTAGAAAGGTTTTAAGTAGTAATTAATTAAATAAATTGTTACCAATTCCGGCCCAGTAAAGCGGTAGTGACTCAGCATGACTAGTGAGTCTCACCGGGGTTCGAAGAATCAATTGGTATCGTATTCGTAACAAGGTTTAAAACTTTAGTCTATCACTGAGAATCATGCTTTCGGTGGTAACCGAATTGAGGTAAAATAAATTACCTCTTTTTTTTTTTTAACTTGGCAAAGCTTCTAGACGAGACAGAGGGACTCGAAGATTTCAATGAGTTAAACTTGCCATTATTGATTGGAGGTGTGACTTTTGAGCGACTCAAGGTTGTTCATATGGAGGAGGGAGATTCGTGGTTCCCTGGTTCGGAGCAGCAGCTAAGAAGTAAACTGTAATGGCTTTATCACATAAGATGAACCGTTGCTGCTTCATTCCTTATACGAATCTCTTCTTCTTCTTCTTCTTCTTCTTGTTTTGCATCTCTCTGCTCGATAAAGCTGTTTGCATCAGGATTCCGAATCAGATCTCGGATACTGTCGTTGATTCTCCCGATCGTCCTTTGAAATCTGCGGTTTTCGCTCTTGGTAGCTTCTGGAGATCGGAGGCGGCTTTTGGTTGTATCAATGGCGTCGTACGAACAACCTCCGGTTACGCCGGCGGAACGAAAACGAATCCTGAGTATAGGAACTTGGGTGATCACGCCGAGTCCGTACAGGTTTGTTTCGTTTTCTCGATTTGAGGATTGATCCAATGTTTACTTCGTTATTCCCATTGCCGCCGGCTTTGAATTGAACTTTATCTTTATCATTGATCTTGTTGCCTCTTCCATCATATTATTCGGATTTGGTTTCGATATACTGAATCTGTGGTTTGAGAGCTGCTGATGTAGTGCCTATGTTGTTCGATTTGATTTGCTCTACTTAATCGTATTCGATTGGATTGAGAAATTTGTGCAGACGACGATTGGAAAATTGCTTGAGATCCGCAATGTTCTATCTTAATAGCCTGATTGGTAGATTCTGTAGCTGATTTAGCTTGTTTTGTAAAGTGTGATCGAAGTTAAACTAAATTGATCTGTTGCCTCTCTTCTTTTGTTGAATATGATTTAGCTTTTGTTTTGCTGAGCTTTGGTAATGTGTGATCTCAGCGTATATGTGATTGAGGTTAACCTAAATTGTCTATGTTCATCTGCTCTGTTTAAAAATAATCCTTGTGAGCTGGTTTTTAAGTTACTGATTCTCTAGATTTGTGTTGCTCTTGCTCTATAACTGTCTTCAGGTTGAATACGATCCGAGGATAATTGGCTATCGTCAGCTCTTAGATGTGTTTTGGTCTAGTCATGATTCCAGACAAGTTTTTGGACAAGGTCCTGATGTGGGTAATCAATACAGGTAAAAGAGGAAGTAAAGCTCCACAGACTAGCTGTTTGGTAAACTTGAGTTTGTTTGGCCTAAATAACTAAAACATTGGAATCTTTATGAACAGATCGTGTATTTTCACTAATTCTACAGAAGAATTGCGACTGGCTTCTACTAGCAAAGAAAGGGAGCAACTTAAATCTAGAAGCAGTATCGTCACTACTCAAATTCAACAGCTAGGAACGTTTTATCGAGCAGAGCCTGATCACCAGGTTCAACTTTATGTCTCTCTACTTCTTGTTGTTAGCTGTTAATCCAGTTGTTATAGGATTAACGATTGTGAAAATCCACATGTTCACTTGAATTTTGTATTTTTTTGCAGAAGTTCGAGCTTAAACAACATCCATTTCTTATCCAGCTAATAGGAAACATGGCGGAAGAAGAGCTGGAGAGATCAGCTCTAGCCACAAAATTAAACGGTTATGCAGCCGAGCTCTGCCCGCCTAGAATCCAAAAACAGATAGACTCTAGAGTTAATGAGATCATTAGAAAAGGTTGGCCCGTGTTGAGAGACATCTAATATATATAAGCCTTGAGAGAGATCTTCGTGTTCTTGGATACGATTGATAATCACAGATGTAAGTTTTGGTTCATTCTTTTGGCCAGGAAATTGGTCGTATAGTTATCAGTTATCGCAACAATGTGTATTTCCTAGTCCTACTCTTGCACCTTGACCTTGTCCTTTGAGTGGTGATTGATTGTTCAGTGTTTTTTTTCTTGTTTCTTTCTGATCTCTCATCTTTCACAGTATGCTTTTCGTTTTCTTGTAAGCACCCATTCATTTATGGGTGATAACGAAGTTCATTTATGGATTAATCTTAGACTTTCATTGTATCATTATGGTATTGAAATCTTGATGATCAGCTTATGTGTTAATCAATCAATATCTCGTCGTAACCGGATTAGACCGGATATTTTATTTTATGTTCAAAAGATTAAATATCGTTTATGTAGTCAAAATATCACCGATTCCTACTCATCAAAATGGCTCAACACAGGATGACACTTGTGTGAGTTTAACGAGGGTTCGAGGAATTCGTACAACCTTGATCCTTCGTTGCGGCTTAACTCACCCGAATTGAGGTAATATAAATTACTTCTTTTTAAAATTTGTTTTTAAGATTTCCATATGGTGATCAACAAATTTGATTTGGTAAAATTAATTCCTTTCTCCTAAATTATTATGGAACTAGGAAAAGTCTCACGCAACTTTAAATAAATATAATAAATTATAAATTATATAATACTATGTAACTAAATATATATATTAAACTGATTGAATTCATTTTTTACATAGACTTTTGTTTAAATACATATGAATTCATGTGGTGTGTAAACATTAGTTATTTTAAAAAATAAATAAATAAGGCTTCAATTACTATAATAATTTTATTTTTAATTTGGATAATATAAAAATATAAAGCAAATACACTCTAAATTTGCTACCATTTGATGTATTACGTTTATGTCACATACTCACATGGTCTTTCCCTCATATGTTTTCTGTTTTTGTCTCCATGAAACATGGCAAATCAATTATACTAGGTAACAACATGCACTATATGTAAATTGACTCAAATAAAATTATTACAAGTAAAATTATTATTTGAAATTTAAGGTGTAATAATAATAATTTTACACATAATTTTTATTTTATTTAAATTTACATTTAATTATTTAGTGTAAAAATATATTTCACCTGTGAAATGTGGAAAATAATGTTAATTATTGTCATAATGTTATTTATTTTTAACATTATTGTAATAATTAATTTTTAATATATACTCCATTTGTTTCATAAAGAATGTCATTTTAGAATTTTATTTTTGTTTCACAAAGAGTGTCATTTTACATTTCCAATGCACTATTTTATATTTTCAATGCATCTTTTTCACTAGATTTTCTAGTTTTATCCTTAATATATGACTAAATTAACCCATTAAATATTTATTAAATAAGGGCATATATGTATATTTTAATATTTTCTTAATTTTTTTGAAATGTGTAAAAATTACACTTATTGTGAAATAGAGGGAGTAATTGAATAGTCATCAAATATTTTAAAATCAGAGAATAAGTTTTGTATTTCAAAAAATTAAATTGATTAATACTTTTTTAATAGTTTATGAAATGTATTTTACTTTAAATAATTAAATATGTTATGAAAATGATAATTAAATTATTAACTACATTTTCTTTTTTTTAATAGTTGGTGAAGTCTTTCATTTTGAAAAACTAATAGAAAAAAACATTACCTTATATATTCTAATGACACATTTATGTAAATAATAATGAAATAAATATTTCCTTATCTATACTATTAAAAGGGAAGCATTTTTAACAAAAAGACATAGGGTTAGAGATTATTACAATGAAATGCCACTCAAACTGAAATAAGGAAACTGTGGAGCCAAATAGATATGAGCCAAAAAGAATCGGAACCAACAAACATTAATTGATATTTTAGTATAGTAGTCAAACAAATATTAATTGATTTTAACACATTAAAAACGAAACTAAACAAATATGGTAACACGATATTTTGGTGTAGATGCCACTAAATCTAAACAAATCTACCCACATGATTGGAAATAAATGTGTATCCAAACATATACAAAATAGTAAGTTTCCTAATAATGCAGCATAAAAAAATCATACTCCCTCCATTCTAATTTAGTTGTCGTTCTAGGATTTAATTTTTGTTTCATATTAGTTGTCGTTTTAGTTTTTCAATGCAGATGTTTGATGAATATTTCAATCTTATCCCTGCTGTTTTAAAGTTTCAACCAACGAAAAAAATATAAAATATATTAATGAAGGGTAAAACATAAAATTTAATAGTTTCCTTAATTTATGTGCAAAAACCTTAAACGATAGTTAAACTAGAACAGAGGGAGCATCAGTTTGAATAATTAAGGTAATCGACATTTTAATTACTCAACATTTTAGGAAGTTGTTTAATGTTGCTTACATAACAATGAAAGTTTAAATTCGAAATTATATACAAGTACACTTATTTGATTTGTTTTTATACTGTGAGATAATTACGGAAATAAAAAAATCAGTTTAATACAATTAACTAAAAACAAAACTAATTAATATGAAAATTATAAATATTATAAATAATTAAAATGAATTTCAAATTCAGATCCCATATACTTTTATTTTTTTGGACAAAATTTAGATCCCGTATACTAGGCCTAGACATTCGGGTACCCGTTCGGGTTCGGATCGGATTCGGATCGGTTTCGGGTTTTCGGATTTTGATGTATAGGACCCGTTCGGGTATTTCTAGACTTCGGGTTTGGATCGGGTTTTGTTCGGGTATTTCGGGTTCGGATTCGGAGTACCCGAAGTTCACAAAACTCAAAATTTTAGTATCTAATTTAGTCTAAATTATTCAATAATATGCAGTATATCTGAAAATTTAGAGTATTTTTAACCCAAGTTTACTAATAAACAGTTTAAATACTTCAAATTATCGAAAATATCTAAAAATCTGAATATTTTGGACACTTTTATTATTAAAATTATAAATATTACTAATATATTACTACTAAATATTAATAATATGGATATATTCGGATACCCGTTCGGATTTCGGTTCGGATCGGGTTCGGGTTCGGGTTTTCGGATTTAGAGATTTAGAACCCGTTCGGGTATTTTACAATTTCGGATACGGATTCGGATCGGGTTTTTTTGATCGGGTTCGGATCGGATTTCAAATTCAGATCCCATATACTTTTATTTTTTTAGACAAAATTTAGATCCCGTATACTAAAGAAACTAGATTAATACAAAATCAAAACAGTCAACAATATGTTATTTATAAAACAAATAAATCGTTTCTTAAAATGTATACCAAGTATAACAAACATTTTTACTTTATCGAATTGCATTGATCATAGCTCTAAATGTATTTTTAAAATTAGGAATTGTTATCTTATTTATCTAAACTGCTAACCAAAATTTTCGGAGTAATTTTATGAACCATAACTATTAAGAAAAAAATATTTTTAATAACAATTTTTTTCCTATAAACCTAAACTGTGACAGCTTATTTGTTTTTGTATAAATAATGTTTGACAAACTGATTACTCAGATTCATTTCTGTAGTTCTATTAAAATATTTTTTCTGACGTTTTTGTAGTTCCACTAAAATTGAAATATTTTTTTTATGGTATTTTTCTCACATAACTTATTGATTTGTTTTAGATCTTCGTCCACACATATTAACCCAATCACATCTTGAGTATATAGAAAAAAAAAGCAGAAAATACAATAATTAAGTTTTAAAAAAATACAATAATTAAGTTATTATTAGCAAATGAAGAGGTAAGGCACTAAACCAATAATAAATTAAGTTCATGTATTATATAGGCTCTAAATTAGATGGTATAATAAAATATAATATTAGTGCTGACACACAACTCTCAAGTAAATAATATATATTTAGTCTAAGCAGATTTTTGAACTTGCATACGTTTAAAAATGATTTATAGTTGACACTGCAGAACAAATGGTGTGGACGAAAGCATGCAAGGTCATACAGGGAGTAGTACATTCAAGGGACTTTAATCTTTGATATGAAAAATATACTTTAGTTGTGATTAGTTTTACTCTGTTAAGATTTATATAGATGAAAAAACACATGTAATCTTATAGTAGATTTATGCATCTATCCACACATAGTGTAAGTTATATATGTATGGTATGAAAGAGAAATTGTTTATTAATATATTTTATAAAACTGGTTTGAAATTGTAAATTAATAGTTTCTCTTTTATATTTGACTAGAGGGTAGAATATTTTTGAATGAAGAAAAAGTGCAAAAAAGTAATATTGTAACCCATTGGATCCTGGTCAAATAAACAAGTGGATATTTGTTTACAAACTAATCAAAATTAAAACAACAACTTGATAACTAGCCGATATTTAAGAAAGCTGTTTTTAAAGTTTCCATAACAAATGAAGTTATTTAGATTGATATTGTAAATATGCAACCATATTTAATTTTGGTAGTATATTTTTTAAACATGACCATCTAATTTAATATTATTCTGTAAAAATAAATCATCATTTAATATATTAGGTTTTCATCAAACACAATAAAACGAGGCTACTCATTAATTCAGACTAAAACAAATGGAAAAAAAAAAACTAAAAACGAAATTGAATTTCTATTGTTTTTTTTTCAATTTTAAAAACATTTATTAAAAATTTCATATATAATCTAACCATAATTTATAGTCTTCCCACAATATATTTCTTATATGTAAATATTATACATACATCTGTCTAGATTATCAAGTTTAACATAAATCTTGTTGATCACTAACCCTGATCACACTCGATCTGAGTTAGGTATCATGTCGATCTAAAATTTATGGTGGAGCGATAACAAGTTGATGAAAGCAAACCAATATAAAGATTATGTTATAAATGATATATCAAATAAATATATCTACCAATAAAGCTCCTTACATACATGCATTTTTGAATCTTTTACATATTCTTTATCTGTTTGTAGCAAACTCTACAGATGATGTCTTCCCTTTCATACTGGTCAGCCTTCTCAGCCTATCTCAACGACATCAAGGTGGACATGGAAGAATTTTCAAGTTTCTCTTTGACCTTGATTTCTAGGAATGCTAATATGCTTGTGGATCGTTTGATATGACAAGTTCGTACTCAACCCCATTTTATTAGTTTTGTAAACGATTCTCCTTCTAGGCTCATTTAAGCTTATCTAATATATTTGTTGTCGAAAATAAAAAGGTACTTGACTCATTTACTGTCTCAAACTAACATACCACCTTTCTCTTACTATTTTTTTAACGTAATTATTTTTATTGATAACAGAAACAAATCCGATCATTCTTTTGTCTAAACCATATTAAAAGCAAATCAAATACAAAATTGGTAGAGTTCAGATATTGAATGTTGATAACATATATTTTTTTTTTTTTTTGTCAAACACTTGATTTCATTCATTTCTAAACGAAATACAAGGAAAAGGATTCAAGAATCCAAAGTTTAAACCATACAACAAAAGAGGCATTCCCCAATACCAAACAAAGTAAGATAAAATAGATCAACAAAGAGTCCAAGAGGCTTTAGAGCAAAAGCTAGATAGCAGGTTGCCCCATGTGAGATCAAGGTTTGTTGAGAGGTCTTCCATGAGTAGCTCAAAGGTAGACAAACTTGTCATAGTCAAATCTAGACTTAATGACGTTGAAAAGGTGTTCTTAGCGAACGGTTGGTAGACTATGGTTTTGTAGTCAGGACAATGTTGCTTTACCAAACAAAGCATAAGGATTGGATCATATCGATGATTCGCACTAAACATTAGATGGTCTTGGATCCGAGTGGTAGGAGTGGGACGAAAAGGATGCTTTAAATCATCAGGTGACCAGCTTAAGTGATACTCGTCAATGAGCATAAAATCAGAGCCAAGTTTATCACTAGTGCTAGAACAGATCGAGATACATGAACTAGGGAACCATATTGAATTTTCCTCAAACCACAAGCCCCTAAAAACATCTAAAGCCAGGTTCTGTATAGGATGTATGAGTAGCCAAAGCAGAGCTGGTGTTACCTTTCGCCGATGGAGTCTTCGACCATCAGTTATCGGGAAACATATCAGTTCAAGACAATGGCGATTCATATGCGGTGAGGAGTTGGGCTGAGAGATGCTATTGATGTCCGTTTGAGAAGATTTGATGACCTCAGGGCTTTTTTGGCTTAATGGGCCTAAGCTGAAAACTAGGTCCACTAGGGATAACCCTAGTTTCAGCAGGAAGCGCCGCACAGGATATCGAGGAAGGTCGCCGTCCGAGAGCTGCAGCGAGGTCTGCGGTGCAGGAGACTTCTCCGGTGAGTGAGAGAGCAGCGGCATCGTGTGGTATCCGTGGTAAAAGTCGCCATTGGTAGTTAGGTCCACTGGGGAAAATCCTAACTTTGAACCCGATTGCCAAGATGAAACATAGATGTGGCGGCTTCCCGAGACTAATGGAGGGTTTTGTGCTGCAAAGCGCAACTCCGGTGATTGAAAGATCGGCGGGAACAGCCGGTGACCTCGGTTTGGGTCGGCGATAGAACCTAGGTCCACTGGGGAGAATCCTAGTTCCGCTTGAAATAACCACGGTGAGGAGAGAGTACGGTTGGTGTCTGAGCTTTGTGAAGAGGTTCTCTCCGGTGAGTAGCAGATCGGCGGACACAGACAGTTTTCGCTGGTGTGATTAGAGATAGGTTTTGTTAGGGTTTGGGAAGGGTTAAAAAATATAACAAATTGGGGAAAAAATTTAAACAGAGCTACACTAGAGAAAGCAGAGAAAAACTGGGGGAGAGATTGATCGATTTTGTCCCAACGCCGGCGGCCGAAGGCCTCACCGGCGCCGGGTAGCTTGGTTGCGGAGAGTGTCTTGATAACCGTGTCTGAGAGAAAAAAGTTTTTTTTTTGATGTGTTGGTTGATAACATATTTCTTAAAAGATACATTTACAAACATACTTCATATATATGTAATATATTATAAACATGTTAGCAAATTTAGTTTCTAAAATCAACCCCGCACGTATGTGCGGGTCTGAATCTAGTATATTTTAATGGCACATTTAATGAATCAAAAGACTTATTTTTGTAAATATGTTTATCTTGAGATGCTTAATTGCAATTAAATCTCCAAATCGCTCTGGCGACAACACATCAGCATTTTCAACAAAATGCTTCTCTATTAATATATAGGGGATTATATCATAAAATTAAAAATATTACATGTAACATCATACATTCATGAAACATAATATTTGAATATTAAGATCAAATTCTAAACTACATTAAGTTTGATTCTCTTACACAATTTTTTTTTTTTACAAAAACTAAATTTTATTCATTACTTAATAGGTTGGGCCAAGAAAAAAATACATCGAAGATCCAGTTACAAAACAAAAAGAATGGAAAACATGCCGGAAAATGAAAAAAGCTTGAAACCTGCTGAAACTATGAAGCTCAAAATCTAAAGATATATGTGACCATAAGCAAAGAGCCAGAGCACTAGTTCCGACGGAATCAAAGTTCATGGTTTTGCGACAAAAAGGATTGGAAAACAAAGACAGAAGATTCCGGTTTCCATCAAAGGTCCCTCTCCGACGACCCACAGACCCATTACAAACCTCGGAATGCCCAACTCTCTGACAGCCGGATTGGAAACCAAGCGAGAAGGATCATAAAAATATTATGAAGATCTCTAAATTTGTGTTGTTGTCGCTCTATAATTGTCTTCAGCTTGAATCTGATCTGAGGATAATTGGCTATCGTCACCTTTTAAATGTATTCTGGTCTAGTCATGATTCCAAACAAGTGTTTGGACAAGGTCCTGATATGGGTAATCAATACATGTAAAAGATGAAATAAATCTCCACACTTGCTGTTTGGTGATCTTGAATTTGTTTGGCCCTAAATCTAAAACATTAGAATCTTTATGAACAGATCGTGTATTTTCACTAATTCTACATAAGAGTAGAGAATGGCTTCTACTAGCAAAGAAAGGGAGCAACTTAAATCAAGAAGCAGTATCGTCACTACTCAAATTCAACAGCTAGGAACGTTTTATCAAACAGAGCCTGATCACATGGTTCAACTTTAAGTCTCTCTACATATTGTTAGCTTTTAATCCAAGTTAAAGGATAAAAGTTTGAGGAAAGCCATATCAATATGTTCACTTGAATTTTTTATTTGCAGAAGTTCGAGCTTAAACAACATCCATTTCTTATCCATCTGATAGGAAACACCACAAAAGAAGAGCTTGAGAGATCAACTCTAGCCACAAAACTAAACTGTTATGCAGCCGAGCTCTCTCCCCAGTAGAATCCAAAAACAGATAGACTATACAGTTAATGAGACCATTAGAAAAGGTTGGCCCGTGTTGAGAGACATCTAATATATAAGCCTTGAGAGAGATCTACATGTTCTTTTTGGTCGATAATCACATATGTAAGTTTTGGTTCATTCTTTTGGCCAAGGATATTGGTTGTCTAGTTATCACAACAATCTTTATGTCTCACTGAAACGAACCGACCTAATTTGTTTAAAAATAAAATAATAAAATATCTAATGATCTCATACTCACTAATAACCTAACAACATTCAATATAGACTACGGAAATACCAAACATTAAACAGCAACTATCCAACAAATACTCTAATAGAATAATAACCAATAAACCAATGAATTCATTAACCAATAACCAGAAATGCCACTCCAAAATTCTCTTTCATTGTTTGGCTT
>NC_025699.1:26927554-26936601 GCF_000633955.1 Camelina sativa
TGTAAAAGATGAAATAAATCTCCACACTTGCTGTTTGGTGATCTTGAATTTGTTTGGCCCTAAATCTAAAACATTAGAATCTTTATGAACAGATCGTGTATTTTCACTAATTCTACATAAGAGTAGAGAATGGCTTCTACTAGCAAAGAAAGGGAGCAACTTAAATCAAGAAGCAGTATCGTCACTACTCAAATTCAACAGCTAGGAACGTTTTATCAAACAGAGCCTGATCACATGGTTCAACTTTAAGTCTCTCTACATATTGTTAGCTTTTAATCCAAGTTAAAGGATAAAAGTTTGAGGAAAGCCATATCAATATGTTCACTTGAATTTTTTATTTGCAGAAGTTCGAGCTTAAACAACATCCATTTCTTATCCATCTGATAGGAAACACCACAAAAGAAGAGCTTGAGAGATCAACTCTAGCCACAAAACTAAACTGTTATGCAGCCGAGCTCTCTCCCCAGTAGAATCCAAAAACAGATAGACTATACAGTTAATGAGACCATTAGAAAAGGTTGGCCCGTGTTGAGAGACATCTAATATATAAGCCTTGAGAGAGATCTACATGTTCTTTTTGGTCGATAATCACATATGTAAGTTTTGGTTCATTCTTTTGGCCAAGGATATTGGTTGTCTAGTTATCACAACAATCTTTATGTCTCACTGAAACGAACCGACCTAATTTGTTTAAAAATAAAATAATAAAATATCTAATGATCTCATACTCACTAATAACCTAACAACATTCAATATAGACTACGGAAATACCAAACATTAAACAGCAACTATCCAACAAATACTCTAATAGAATAATAACCAATAAACCAATGAATTCATTAACCAATAACCAGAAATGCCACTCCAAAATTCTCTTTCATTGTTTGGCTTGCTGTGCAGAACCGACTCTCCACTGGGGACAGGATGCTGCAATGGTGCAGTGGTGTGGATCCAACATGTGTCCTCTGCCATAACGCCATCGAAACTAGAGACCACCTTTTCTTCACTTGTGCTTCCTCGGCTGAGCTTTGGAAGGATGTGGCTGTCAACATCTACAAGGCTCATTTCTTCACGGACTGGTCTTCCACCATTTATTACATCTCTAATCTTGGCAACCACCATGTAGAAAGCTTCCTTGCTTGCTACACTTTGCAGGTTTTGGTTTATACTATTTGGCGGGAGCGGAATGATCGCCGTCATGGTGCACCTCAGCAAACACCAAATCAGCTAATTCTTTGCATTGATCGGCAGATACGGAATCAACTCCTAGCCATACAGCTCATTGGAGATGGAAGATACACTGACGGACTCCTACTCTTGCTTGCTTCTCGATCACTTTCCTAAACTTCTTTGGTTCTAAGGCCAAAGCTTTTAAATCTTTTTTCCAAACAAACGATGCACTTGATGTAAAAATGCAATTTTCATTTGAATCTAATTTAACATTATATTCAAAAAAAAAAAATGTCATAAAGCAAATAACCAGCATCCTAATATCATTCTAATGACCCGACTCCAGCAACCTAACAGAGTCTATACCACATTGAAACTTTAACAGAGTCTAGACCACACTTTACCTCTCAAACGAGCTANTCTGAATCTAGTATATTTTAATGGCACATTTAATGAATCAAAAGACTTATTTTTGTAAATATGTTTATCTTGAGATGCTTAATTGCAATTAAATCTCCAAATCGCTCTGGCGACAACACATCAGCATTTTCAACAAAATGCTTCTCTATTAATATATAGGGGATTATATCATAAAATTAAAAATATTACATGTAACATCATACATTCATGAAACATAATATTTGAATATTAAGATCAAATTCTAAACTACATTAAGTTTGATTCTCTTACACAATTTTTTTTTTTTACAAAAACTAAATTTTATTCATTACTTAATAGGTTGGGCCAAGAAAAAAATACATCGAAGATCCAGTTACAAAACAAAAAGAATGGAAAACATGCCGGAAAATGAAAAAAGCTTGAAACCTGCTGAAACTATGAAGCTCAAAATCTAAAGATATATGTGACCATAAGCAAAGAGCCAGAGCACTAGTTCCGACGGAATCAAAGTTCATGGTTTTGCGACAAAAAGGATTGGAAAACAAAGACAGAAGATTCCGGTTTCCATCAAAGGTCCCTCTCCGACGACCCACAGACCCATTACAAACCTCGGAATGCCCAACTCTCTGACAGCCGGATTGGAAACCAAGCGAGAAGGATCATAAAAATATTATGAAGATCTCTAAATTTGTGTTGTTGTCGCTCTATAATTGTCTTCAGCTTGAATCTGATCTGAGGATAATTGGCTATCGTCACCTTTTAAATGTATTCTGGTCTAGTCATGATTCCAAACAAGTGTTTGGACAAGGTCCTGATATGGGTAATCAATACATGTAAAAGATGAAATAAATCTCCACACTTGCTGTTTGGTGATCTTGAATTTGTTTGGCCCTAAATCTAAAACATTAGAATCTTTATGAACAGATCGTGTATTTTCACTAATTCTACATAAGAGTAGAGAANATGAGCATAAAATCAGAGCCAAGTTTATCACTAGTGCTAGAACAGATCGTGATACATGAACTAGGAAACCATATTGAATTTTCCTCAAACCACAAGCCCCTAAAAACATCTAAAGCCAGGTTCTGTATAGGATGTATGAGTAGCCAAAGCAGAGCTGGTGTTACCTTTCGCCGATGGAGTCTTCGACCATCAGTTATCGGGAAACATATCAGTTCAAGACAATGGCGATTCATATGCGGTGAGGAGTTGGGCTGAGAGATGCTATTGATGTCCGTTTGAGAAGATTTGATGACCTCAGGGCTTTTTTGGCTTAATGGGCCTAAGCTGAAAACTAGGTCCACTAGGGATAACCCTAGTTTCAGCAGGAAGCGCCGCACAGGATATCGAGGAAGGTCGCCGTCCGAGAGCTGCAGCGAGGTCTGCGGTGCAGGAGACTTCTCCGGTGAGTGAGAGAGCAGCGGCATCGTGTGGTATCCGTGGTAAAAGTCGCCATTGGTAGTTAGGTCCACTAGGGAAAATCCTAACTTTGAACCCGATTGCCAAGATGAAACATAGATGTGGCGGCTTCCCGAGACTAATGGAGGGTTTTGTGCTGCAAAGCGCAACTCCGGTGATTGAAAGATCGGCGGGAACAGCCGGTGACCTCGGTTTGGGTCGGCGATAGAACCTAGGTCCACTGGGGAGAATCCTAGTTCCGCTTGAAATAACCACGGTGAGGAGAGAGTACGGTTGGTGTCTGAGCTTTGTGAAGAGGTTCTCTCCGGTGAGTAGCAGATCGGCGGACACAGACAGTTTTCGCTGGTGTGATTAGAGATAGGTTTTGTTAGGGTTTGGGAAGGGTTAAAAAATATAACAAATTGGGGAAAAAATTTAAACAGAGCTACACTAGAGAAAGCAGAGAAAAACTGGGGGAGAGATTGATCGATTTTGTCCCAACGCCGGCGGCCGAAGGCCTCACCGGCGCCGGGTAGCTTGGTTGCGGAGAGTGTCTTGATAACCGTGTCTGAGAGAAAAAAGTTTTTTTTTTGATGTGTTGGTTGATAACATATTTCTTAAAAGATACATTTACAAACATACTTCATATATATGTAATATATTATAAACATGTTAGCAAATTTAGTTTCTAAAATCAACCCCGCACGTATGTGCGGGTCTGAATCTAGTATATTTTAATGGCACATTTAATGAATCAAAAGACTTATTTTTGTAAATATGTTTATCTTGAGATGCTTAATTGCAATTAAATCTCCAAATCGCTCTGGCGACAACACATCAGCATTTTCAACAAAATGCTTCTCTATTAATATATAGGGGATTATATCATAAAATTAAAAATATTACATGTAACATCATACATTCATGAAACATAATATTTGAATATTAAGATCAAATTCTAAACTACATTAAGTTTGATTCTCTTACACAATTTTTTTTTTTTACAAAAACTAAATTTTATTCATTACTTAATAGGTTGGGCCAAGAAAAAAATACATCGAAGATCCAGTTACAAAACAAAAAGAATGGAAAACATGCCGGAAAATGAAAAAAGCTTGAAACCTGCTGAAACTATGAAGCTCAAAATCTAAAGATATATGTGACCATAAGCAAAGAGCCAGAGCACTAGTTCCGACGGAATCAAAGTTCATGGTTTTGCGACAAAAAGGATTGGAAAACAAAGACAGAAGATTCCGGTTTCCATCAAAGGTCCCTCTCCGACGACCCACAGACCCATTACAAACCTCGGAATGCCCAACTCTCTGACAGCCGGATTGGAAACCAAGCGAGAAGGATCATAAAAATATTATGAAGATCTCTAAATTTGTGTTGTTGTCGCTCTATAATTGTCTTCAGCTTGAATCTGATCTGAGGATAATTGGCTATCGTCACCTTTTAAATGTATTCTGGTCTAGTCATGATTCCAAACAAGTGTTTGGACAAGGTCCTGATATGGGTAATCAATACATGTAAAAGATGAAATAAATCTCCACACTTGCTGTTTGGTGATCTTGAATTTGTTTGGCCCTAAATCTAAAACATTAGAATCTTTATGAACAGATCGTGTATTTTCACTAATTCTACATAAGAGTAGAGAATGGCTTCTACTAGCAAAGAAAGGGAGCAACTTAAATCAAGAAGCAGTATCGTCACTACTCAAATTCAACAGCTAGGAACGTTTTATCAAACAGAGCCTGATCACATGGTTCAACTTTAAGTCTCTCTACATATTGTTAGCTTTTAATCCAAGTTAAAGGATAAAAGTTTGAGGAAAGCCATATCAATATGTTCACTTGAATTTTTTATTTGCAGAAGTTCGAGCTTAAACAACATCCATTTCTTATCCATCTGATAGGAAACACCACAAAAGAAGAGCTTGAGAGATCAACTCTAGCCACAAAACTAAACTGTTATGCAGCCGAGCTCTCTCCCCAGTAGAATCCAAAAACAGATAGACTATACAGTTAATGAGACCATTAGAAAAGGTTGGCCCGTGTTGAGAGACATCTAATATATAAGCCTTGAGAGAGATCTACATGTTCTTTTTGGTCGATAATCACATATGTAAGTTTTGGTTCATTCTTTTGGCCAAGGATATTGGTTGTCTAGTTATCACAACAATCTTTATGTCTCACTGAAACGAACCGACCTAATTTGTTTAAAAATAAAATAATAAAATATCTAATGATCTCATACTCACTAATAACCTAACAACATTCAATATAGACTACGGAAATACCAAACATTAAACAGCAACTATCCAACAAATACTCTAATAGAATAATAACCAATAAACCAATGAATTCATTAACCAATAACCAGAAATGCCACTCCAAAATTCTCTTTCATTGTTTGGCTTGCTGTGCAGAACCGACTCTCCACTGGGGACAGGATGCTGCAATGGTGCAGTGGTGTGGATCCAACATGTGTCCTCTGCCATAACGCCATCGAAACTAGAGACCACCTTTTCTTCACTTGTGCTTCCTCGGCTGAGCTTTGGAAGGATGTGGCTGTCAACATCTACAAGGCTCATTTCTTCACGGACTGGTCTTCCACCATTTATTACATCTCTAATCTTGGCAACCACCATGTAGAAAGCTTCCTTGCTTGCTACACTTTGCAGGTTTTGGTTTATACTATTTGGCGGGAGCGGAATGATCGCCGTCATGGTGCACCTCAGCAAACACCAAATCAGCTAATTCTTTGCATTGATCGGCAGATACGGAATCAACTCCTAGCCATACAGCTCATTGGAGATGGAAGATACACTGACGGACTCCTACTCTTGCTTGCTTCTCGATCACTTTCCTAAACTTCTTTGGTTCTAAGGCCAAAGCTTTTAAATCTTTTTTCCAAACAAACGATGCACTTGATGTAAAAATGCAATTTTCATTTGAATCTAATTTAACATTATATTCAAAAAAAAAAAATGTCATAAAGCAAATAACCAGCATCCTAATATCATTCTAATGACCCGACTCCAGCAACCTAACAGAGTCTATACCACATTGAAACTTTAACAGAGTCTAGACCACACTTTACCTCTCAAACGAGCTACTAGAATATCCTCCTCTTCATCGCCTTGATTCCACGATCACACTTTACCTTTACCTACACTACAAACAACAATTGAGACGCATGAGTATTATCACAAATACTTAGTGTGGCAATCTTCCCATCTACTGGGCTATACACACAAGCAATTGAGACTCCACATGCTACAATTAACAATCAACAAACAACAACAAACCATATAATACACAAGGAAAACAAAACATTAGCTGCCTGCTGAGATGGTGTCAGCCTACATTGACCACCTGATGTCGACCAACACCTCTACATGGTGACAACCTCGTGCCGTCCTCGATCTCCTTCGATCTCCAGCTCCGAGTTCTGCCTCCAAACACCTCACAGGTGTCCAAGGCATTCCTAGGAGTGAAACAAAGGCACATAAGACACAAAAAGCACACAAATATTCAAGGGAATCACTCAAACAACTCATGGAACACAAAATCAGAGAATCTCAAGCTTAGATAAGTCATGGTATGCACTCACCTTTTTGAAAGAAAATTTTTGAACAAAAATGACGAATCCAACACCACAGCAAGACTCTCCCATGTTCATAGCCTCGAATCACCACTGCGCAAGAAAGATCTCTCAAGAAAAAGCACTAAACTCTCCAAAAACTCACATGGAAACTTTTCTCTCTTTTATCTCTCTCTGAATTTGACAAATGAGCGGCTGATGAACCCTCACGTCAACTTTCCACTTAAATAACACGGTTTAAGACTTCCCAAACCCAACCACTTTGATTCGATGATTTAATACAAAACCAGCCGAACCAAACAATTGATGGTGTCGACCGACACCTCTATGGTGTCGATCGACACCCATCCTGAAACCACAAAGTTGATTCACAGATGTTACAAATCGTGTCGGTCGACACTCATCTCGAAACTACAAAGTTGGTTCGCGGGTGTTATACTTACTGTTGCCCCTTCACCTTGTCCTTGAGTGGTGATTATTCAGTGGTTTGTCTTGTTTCTATGAAAGAGGGGCCAATATTCTTCAGGAACAATAGTAGGGGTGAACCCAATTATTCACCTTTTCTTTCGTAAAGCAATGAAAAAATGTCAAGTAATACTAAATACAAACAAAATATTTACTTCAAAGAATAAAACAAAATAAATTAGAAAAAAAAACAAAATCATTAAACAAATAAATATTTATGTCATATTATATTTTAATAAAATGTAAAAATCAAAGAAATGAATATACTGAAACGAAAGTCATTAAAAATATAAATTTTGTTTAACCCAAACAGACACATAATTTAGTTTAATTATAAAATTTTAACCCTACTTATCCTTTGTAAACCTAAATCGACATATAAACTTGTTTAATATTATAAAAACTAAATCCTAGTTATCATTTGTAAACTCAAACCGACATACAAACTCGTTTAATATCAAAAAATCTAAACCCTAATTCTCTTTTGTAATCCCAAACCGACACATAATCTTGTTTAATTGTAAACCCAAACAGATTCATAATCTCGTTTAATTGTAAACCTAAATCATCATTTATATACCTAAACCGACCTATAATCTTGTTTAATTTTAAAATTTAAACCCTAAAACTTCAATTATAAACCCAAATCGATATATAATTTTGTTTAATTAAAAGTTGAAATCATAACCCTCTTATATAAATTCAAATCGATATTTAAACATATTTAATAAAAAGTTTACATATTTTTTTTTTTAATTTGTTTTGTTTTATGATTTTAATTTAGATTTATTTTTAAAAAATAATATTATATGACATCTTTTTATTGGTGGTTATGAGAGAGGAGTTGAACAAAAAAATGTATCCCGAGAAAGTGAACCCAAATATCTATTGAGTATGCCTTTTATTTTCTTGTAAGCATTCACAAAAATACCTCTTTTCTATGCCTCTATTTAAATACTCTTCCATGTTAACCATTTTCAAAACTACTCCTCTTTATGTATAAAATGACCAAATTATCCTTTATTTGAGTGACAGCAAGAATGTACAGTCACCCAAATCAAAAAAAATTCCCGCCAAAATTTTTTTGAAATAAGAACCATATAAAAACCTTGTAAACGCTTTTACAAAATTTTTAAAAGAGTTTAAAAATATTTTTAAAAGGTTTTAAAGGATTTTTTTTTAAGGCATTTACAAAGTTTTTATAAGGCTTTTAGAAATCATATAAAAACCTTTTAAAGTCTTATAAATAAATTTAAATCGTTTAAACGTTGTAAATTTTTTTGGCGGGAAAATTTTATTTTCATTTTATTGATTAAATTTTTTTATGTAAAGGTAAAATGGTCATTAAAAATTAAAGGAGGTCAAAAACGAAAATAACTAAAAATAGGATATTTTTGAAAAAAGATATATCAAAAAGATATTTTTAACAAATTTTCAATTATCAAATCTTATCTGATTATAAACCATATTAAAAAAGGATATTTTGTTTTATGTTCAAAAGATTAAATATTAGTAATTAAATAGACAATATGTCACCAGTTCTAACCCACCAAAGTGGTATAACACGGGAGTGTTAGTATCACCTCGGTTCGAGGAACGGTATTGGTACGTTGATCCTTCGATTGTGAATTGTGATTGTGTGTACGTGTGGCTAACACACAAATCACCGAATCGAAGTAATATAAATTACTTCTTTTTAAAAATCCATGTTTTCTTTTATAATAATCCATGTTTTCTTAATTAACATAACCTTTTCACTGATTCACCAAATTCTATACTCTTTCAATTTATTTTATTTTATCATGTGTTAGTACTAAACTTTTTGTATTTACTTTGTCGTTCACTTTTGGATTGTAAAAATCGCCTATTGTGATTCAACCAACCTCGAAATAAAAAGAAAGTTAAATAGAGACTTACATTACGAAACAATGTGCCAAAAACACAATCCCATGGCTACCACCAAACAATCAAGCAAACGTAAAATTTTGTAACCAAAAAAAAAAAAAAAA
>NC_025699.1:26936737-26961152 GCF_000633955.1 Camelina sativa
AAAAAAAAAAAAAAAAACTCGCTGAATTGAGATTATATATTATTATAAACCAAACAATCAAGCAAATCTTATCTGATTATAAACCATATTAAACCGGATAGTTCGTTTGTAGTATGTTCCAAAGATTAAATAATAATTAATAGAAAATATGTCACCATATCTAACCCACCAAAGTTGTACAACACGGGGTGTGACTCAATCGAGTTCAGTCTCATCAGGGTTCGAGGAAGGAAACGATATTGGTACCTTGATACTTGGATTGATTCACCTAATCGAGGTAATATAAATTACTTCTTTTTTTTTTTAATTACTGTAATTATTTTACTACTCGATATGAAATTAGGATATTTATTTTTGTGTTGTGTGATATAAAAAAACGCGTCCCAGCCCCCACCATCGCAGCAAACGTCACTTTTATTATTAGGGTAAAGCAAAAATAGTGAAGTGAAAGAGAGAGAAGAGAAGAGAGCCGCACGAAGTTAACGAAGATAGATTCAGATCGGAAACGGAAGAACGATCCGGTCTCCTCCACAGATCGATCGACGAAGGAGAAGAAAGACGATCATCACCACCACAGCAAGCATCGGAAGAAGAGCAAGATGTCGTCGAGGGATCAAGTCAAGGCGTCGCATATTCTGATTAAGCATCAGGGATCTCGTAGGAAGGCGTCGTGGAAGGATCCGGAAGGTAAGATTATTATGACTATTACTAGAGAAGCCGCCGTCGAGCAGCTCAAATCGATCCGTGAAGATATTGTCTCCGGCAAGGCTAATTTCGAAGAAGTTGCGACTCGTGTTTCTGACTGTAGCTCAGCTAAACGTGGCGGCGATCTCGGTTCGTTTCTTATCCCTAATCTATACATGAACGCAGAGTTTAGGTTTACGAGTGATTGCACTTGAGAGTCGGATGATCCTGTGGCAATTTAGATTTTAGGAGATGTAATTGATCTGGATAGTCTTGTAGAACGAAGTAATACTAAGTTCAAATTGAGATAGTGATAGGAGAAGTGAGTTTGAGCATATAGTAGTCTGCTTGGAATACATTGTCAATGTTTATAATCTGAAATCTCCTCCTTGATGAAATTTTAGTTCTCATCAATCTTACTAGAGTCTGCTCAATCATCACTATGTTTGGAATTTAGAGTTGGTGCTACAGAGTCTTACTAACCTCTAGCTTCTGATAACCTCCAGCTTTTAAGTTTCTTCCTTAATATATCTATAGTTGGTACTTATAAATCTCACTATTGTCTGGTTAGATCATCACAGAGGTTTAGATTCTGAAGTATATTCCTTTGTTAAATATATAACTGGTGCTCATAAATCTCACTAATGTCCGCTTAGGTTATCGTCGATGTTTAGAATCTAAAGTTTCTTCCTTGATTAATCTAGAATTGGTGGCTTGTAAACTGTACTGAATTCTACTTACAGGGTTTCTGTTTTGATGAGTCTATAATTGGTCTTATGCTGAAGTGTTCGATGTTGATTGTGTACTTGTGTGTTCAGGTCCCTTTGGTAGAGGTCAAATGCAGAAACCATTTGAGGAAGCAACTTATGCACTCAAGGTGGGAGATATAAGCGACATAGTCGACACAGACAGTGGAGTCCACATCATAAAGAGAACAGCTTGATCTGATCTCTGATCTCTGATTATGATATAATAATAAAATGTATCAAAGGTTGCCAAGCTTCTTTTACCTTGTCTTCTTGACCAGAAGAAGAATATTGTGGTTTTGATTCTGAATCTGTCTACGAACATATGATAAAAAAAACCAGACACTGTATCTCATTTCTTTCATAAAGCTTCATAAGCACAGTCCTGTCATAGACAGTGTGACTTGTATCATCATCTTTCAATCTCTTCGTGATGTCTTTATGCAATAGTTATTTTGTGTTGGTTTCTACTTGTACACTTTTTGGTTGAAGTCTTTGGTTGTCTTCATGATCGAGAAATATTTTCTCTTTAGCCCTTGATTCTAACTATATTTTAACCCAGTTCAATCCATTGGGTTAGCTGCATCACCATAATTGCTATATCCAGAGACTGTAATACAGAATTAACAATATATTTGAATTATTTACTTAAAAGAGCAGCTTCTAAATTGGATTTGTATTATTCAGTAGAAAACAAACACACTCTCATAGCTTCTTCAGTTCACAAAATGCTTTGTAGACCAAACAAAAAAAAAAAAAGATCACCGCCTCCAAGTGTGTTTCTCGCATGTAACACATGGAATCTAGCCTTTACATAAAGGACATGTGTACGCTCAAGACTTCATTAATGCACACGTAATCGATCCGCTGACCAAAACCATAACGAATACAAAATACAGAGTTCCACCATCTCATAGCAATTGTGATGTTGTTTACAGTAATAGTATCATCTTGTTAATTCTTGAGGATCAATGTCGATTTTGTAGGCTTGTAAATTGGGCCTAAGTCAATTGTTTAATGGGCCACATATCAACCAACCCCCCTAATCATCAGTCATTTAATAAATTTATTTACTGTTTTGTCGCCCGGTGTATTTATTAACATCGGCGGCGGCTATGGCGTCATGCTAATTGGGACTGTGAGAGAGAGAAGGAATCACAATTATGTAGTATTAATAAAGGCAGCCTTCAAAATTTAAAAACTAGAAAATTAGATTTGGAGACTTCCGTTTTCCAAAAAATAGGGCCTTTTGGGATTTCCCAATAATACTAATAATAAGGGTAAAAGAAAAGAAAAGGAGAAATGACCTTTGAGATTTCCCTAGTAAAGAAAGCAGCAAACTCTTTGCCTATATATTATGCCCGTCCACAGAGATTAGTGAGACAGAGAACCTCATTTCTTCTTCTTATCTTCTTCTTCTTCTTCTTCAAAAAAAAAAAAAAAAAAAAATTAAACACATAGACTATCATCACTATGGCCAACGAAACTTCAAGTTGTGTTTTCATTACGACGAACAAAGATACACATTTTGGTATTCTTTTGAACAGAGACGATACGGTCTCTGCTTTTAAAGGTCAGTTTTCTTCTTCTATCATTATAGTGTCTCTTTCTTTCTTTTTCATATTTTTGTAAATTTGTTTTTGTATTGAAAACTCACTGCATGCATGTGTGTTTTACACAGAAAAAATAAGCATGGAGCACCAACAATGCTTCCCTAGTTTTGGGAAAATCACTGTCTCTGCCTTGAAGGTATAATGGTTCAAAACTCACGTCTTNTTTTTTTTTTTTTTTTTTGGTTTAAGCTAAAAACATCAACTTAAGGAAGGATCATGTTTTTGTTTTATTATAGGTTAACTTGGGAGGTCAATTTTACCACCTTTCAGACTCGATTATTTTGAGCCAAGCTATCCAAGGCATCAGAAACGACGACTGGTACCTTTTCGTTGATGTTGAGGTGAATGGTGAGATGCTGCCTATTACTGCTCCTTGTTCAAACCCTGATCCGAATCTGATAACCAAAGTCGCTGAGGAAAAGACCAAAAAGAGGAAAGTCAAAACTTCGGCTGGTGACAAAAAGTCTCAAAAGAAACCCGCTCTTGGAGATGCTACAAGTGTCAAAGGAGTGGTTGAAGCCATCGGCATAGGTAACCTCTGTTTTTTTTTTTTTCCTTTCTACTTTTGGAACATGTTATTTGCGTGTATTACTTTTGGAACTATGTGAGGGAACTCTTAAAGTAGCTATAGAAATTAAATTTAGTTATTATAACTGTGGTTTAATTTGTTATCAGTTGTTCTAGATAGATACCCTTAATGTGTAATGTTTTTTTCCAGTAGACGTTGAAAAGGATTTAACAAATGCCACTGCTCCGGCGTCAGAAGCTATGGATGGTGTTCATGAGAATCCCAAAGGTAATATTCTTTCTGAAGCAGAAGGAATATATAGGTAGATTTATTTTGATTGTTTGTATTTTTTAATTCACTGATTTTCATATTCAGATGTTACTTGGTTACATCACTGACTCTTCATTAGCTCCAACTGCTCACAATAGTTACATTTTAATTTATTTGTATGTTCAGTAGAACTTGTTGGAAAGGAGGTGGTAACCAATCTTCTTTCTGAAGCGATAGGAAAAGGTAAATTTTGTTTGATGGTTTATATATGGTTGAAGTTACTTCTTTTCATTTCTAGATTGTTACTTGTGTACATTATTATCATTTCCTATGCTCCAACTACCGCTAATAGTTATCTTTGTAACTGCTGGATTTTTAGCTTGTCCTGCAAGTAATTTGGAGGCTAGTAGCTCAGCTGGACATGAGAAAAGCTCAGAAGATCAGATCGATCTGTCTCTTGTTGCTCAGAATGAAGGCCTGAAGGATGGCATTGTTGCCGCTTCTGAATCTGTTCCAAACTCGAGTGGAGTAAAGATTACCAATACTCTTGTATTATTGGCAGATCCAAAAGGTTATTACAGTTCTTGGCTCTCCCGCTCTGTGTCTTGTCTAGTCCTTCTAGTTCCAGTTTTATTAGATTCCGGAAAAGATGTGACTTTAACCATATAAACCAGTTTGTTGTGTTGAGTACGACTGGAGATCATGTGGGTACAAGTCAGAAACATTCAGATTCCGGCGAAAATCTCGAAATTGCTATATCCAGAGACTGTAATACAGAATTAACAATATATTTGAATTATTTACTTAAAAGAGCAGCTTCTAAATTGGATTTGTATTATTCAGTAGAAAACAAACACACTCTCATAGCTTCTTCAGTTCACAAAATGCTTTGTAGACCAAACAAAAAAAAAAAAAGATCACCGCCTCCAAGTGTGTTTCTCGCATGTAACACATGGAATCTAGCCTTTACATAAAGGACATGTGTACGCTCAAGACTTCATTAATGCACACGTAATCGATTCGCTGACCAAAACCATAACGAATACAAAATACACACGCACACATTTCTCGGCGCTATATATAAAAAACTTAACAGATAGAGACAACGTATTCACTAATATCCTCTGCTTTATCTTATTTCCGTCTCTAATGGCCGAAGAGAAGCTCAAATCTACTACTACGAAGAAGACTCCGGCGGAGAAGAAGCCGCCAAAACCAAAAACCGCAACTCATCCTCCATACTTTCAGGTGAGTCGGTTTTTTTGGACTTCTATTACTCTATTTCTTTTGAGTTCTATCTGTGTAACTTAGGTTTTTTTTGGTTTTGTTCTGACAAAAGATGATAAAAGAGGCTTTGATGGCTCTGAAAGAGAAGAACGGATCAAGCCCTTACGCTATAGCTAAGAAGATAGAGGAGAAACACAAGCCCTCACTTCCAGAGAATTTTCGTAAAACACTTTCTCTACAGCTTAAAAACTCTGTCGCTAAAGGTAAGCTCGTGAAGATCAGAGCCTCTTACAAGCTCGTAGAGACCACCAAGATGACAACAAGGCAGCAGGACAAGAAGAAGAAGGATTTGAAGCAAGAGGAAAGAGAGAAGAAGAAGACGACTAGGACTAGGTCTTCTTCGACAAGGTCCAAGAAAACTATGTCTGTGAACAAACAAGAAAAGAAGAGGAAAGCGAAGAAGGTGAGACAGCCTAAGTCCATCAAATCTTCAGCTGGTAAGAAGAAGGTCATGAAAGCTTCCGCCGCTTGATCACTTAGTAGAAGAAGAAACTGTGTGAACATGAAGAATAATGTTTTTGTTTTTTTGTTGTCTCTGTAAAATGGCTGACTCTGTTTCCGGTTGGATGTAAAAAAACTAAAGAGTCTTCTGATGTACAACTAGTACTACTACTATGTAATATACTCGCAAATAGTTTTGGTTGGATTGGAATTTGAGAGCTAAGTTTCTTTCTAGCTTGTTCCATTCATAATTACAAAGAACCTTTTTTCCAAAAATGGTCAAAAATGTTATGCTTGCAAATCATGAATCCGTAGCGACTTAAAGTGGATGTAACTTCCATATTGATGGTGATCACTATAAATTATGTGTACTTTTTGTTTTGTTGTCAATATCTTTTTCTTCACAAAGTCAAAATTTTTTGATCCAATTTTTCTCACAAATAGGATCAAGAGGTCTGAGTTACATGGGAAGAGAAGACGGTTCGTGCATGGTTTTGAGAATTTCGACATAACACATTTCATGTTTAAAAAACTGCAATTCGTTAAATAAAAACCAAAAAAAAAAGTTTATTGTAAGAAACTTCTTCGACCACGAAGCGCACAAAGCCAAAGGAACAATCAAACAAGTCACATAATCGCAAAAACAGAAATCTCAGCTTAGATAAGATAAGCCATAGTTATGCATGACCACTCACCTTTGAATAGGAAAATTTTGACCAATTAATGACGAAAAACACACCACCACAAGCTTCTCCCACGTCCTCAACCTTAGCTCTCTAACTACAAGGACAAAACTCACAAGAACAAGGACAAAAGTTTCAGGGAAAAAACCTTCAGAGAACCGAATGACTAAAACTCACAAGTTGGTTTTGAAACAAATATATTTTTGGCTTAGGTACATATAGCTTAGGAACCGAATGACTAAAAAGAAAATACAAGCTTAATTAACGTAATTTTGACCCACATACATTATCTTGTTATCCACTTGTAACTAATGTATAGCATTGTTTTATTTTTCTTTGTAGCCATTAAATTATTTCCTTTTTTAGAAAGTGGTCTTCCTCTCTTTGCGGTTGAAGCTTTTCTTTTTGTAATGTTACTTTTACAGACCAAGAAACAAAAAAAAAAAAAAACTTTTGCCTCCTTTGATTTTGTTCACGCTGAGTGTGGTATAATTATATGGTGCGTTTGGAAAGCTAGATTTGAAAAATGTTGTCGGAGCTCGGCTTTATTCTGATCACCACTTTCATTGCGATAGTGTCATGTTCAACCTTGTCTCGTGCATTATTGCATCCGAGTAGCGTGTCTCATAATGTCTCCAGAAGCAGCTATTTCTTGACTACCAATGAACTATGGTTTAATCAAACCCTAGATCATTACTCTCATTATGTAACTTTCTCCTCACGAATTTCTTGTCTCTAATCTAATTGTTGTTTCATCATTTAATTTTAATTGGTTTTTGTCAAAAGATTATTAGATTTATTGTTTGGATTTCGATGTTCACAGGATCACCGCAAATTCAAACAGCGTTATTATGAATTTATGGACTACTTTCGAACACCAGATGGGCCTATGTTTATGATAATATGTGGTGAAGGTCCTTGTAATGGCATAGCTAATGATTACATAAATGTAAGATTCTACTAATCCGATATTTTTGTAAAGATTAAAAAAAAATCTAAAGAGATTGATGTTTTCATAAACATATCTAGGTACTAGCAAAGAGGTTTGAAGCTGGTGTGGTTTCACTAGAACATAGGTACTATGGGAAAAGCGCTCCCTTTGACTCATTAGCTACAAAGAATCTGAAATACCTTTCCTCTAAACAAGCCCTTCTCGATTTGGCCGCTTTCCGACAACATTACCAGGCAAGTCTTGCTTCATTTCATTTGCTAGAGAAACTGTTTCATTTGTGTTTATTATGATATGTGGATGTAGGAATCTTTGAATGTTAAGTTCAATATGAGTAGTGGTGGTAATGAAAATCCGTGGTTCTTCTTTGGGATTTCTTATGCTGGAGCTTTAAGTGCGTGGTTTCGACTTAAGTTCCCGCATTTGACATGTGGAGGCCTTGCTAGTTCTGCTGTTGTTCGTGCAGTCTATGAATTCTCTGAATTTGATAAGCAGGTATTAGTAGCATGCATAGTTTATTGTCATTCTTTGGCATGAATGGAATTAAACAATATTGTCCTCTACGAGATTTAGGGTTAAAAAGAAGTTATTATGGTTTTGATCTATTTTACATTATGAGAAGATAGGCGAGTCAGCTGGTCAAGAATGCAAAGCTGCATTACAAGAGACTAATAAACTCCTGGAATTAGGACTTAAAGTAAACAACAAGGCAGTGAAATCCCTCTTCAATGCCACTGAGGTCTCTCTCTCTCTCTCTTTCTCTCTTTTCTAATTTTCACCAGCTCTGTTTTGATTTGATAATAATGGAACTAGAGTTCCAACTTCATACTAGTTTTCGAATTCTACAGTTTGATGTTGATGCTGATTTTTTATACTTAACCGCGGATGCAGCGGTTATGGCGGTAAGGATTATTTATAATCATTTATTCAATATTCCACCATCCTTTTATATTTTTGCTCGATTAGTGATATTTACTGTTCAAATTCTTGCAGTTCCAATATGGAAATCAAGATAAACTATGTGTCCCGCTTGTTGAAGCAAAGAAGAATGGTAGTGATTTAGTGGTAATTAAGCTCTCACGACCTTCTTCGCGCTGCAAATCGAGCGGAAATTAACTTTCTATTGGCTTTGTAATGCAGGAAACATTTTCTAAATATGTTAGAGAGTATTGCATGAGAATTTGGGGATTACGTGTTAGATCATATAATCGGAAACATCTAAGAAACACTGTAGTTACCGGAGACAGTGCATATCGGTTATGGTGGTTTCAAACTTGCACAGAACTAGGATATTTTCAGGTGGCACCTAAAAATGATAGCGTTCGATCTCAGCAAATCAATACAGAGTAACATTATTCTTAAATCATATATTTCTATACATTTTTTAAAGTCACATTTTTATTTATTCTACTTTGATTAGCTTCCATTTGGATTTATGCAAGAGCCTTTTTGGGGAAGGTGTTTACCCTAAAGTTGATGCAACAAACTTGTACTATGGAGGCGATAGACTCACGGGTACGTGACATTAAACCATCTTAAAACTCATTTTAGTTTATGCACATTGTGATAATTTTTCGGGAATATACAGCAACCAAAATCATATTCACTAATGGGTCACAAGATCCATGGCGTCATGCTTCCAAGCAGAACTCATCTCATGAAAGTAAAGTCTCTTATCCCTTTCGATTTTGCTTAAGTTTTGTCCCGACATTTTGCATTTTTCTTCCAATTCACTAACAAGTTCATGCGCCAGTGCCTTCTTATATCATAAAATGTCATAATTGTGGGCATGGAATTGATCTAAGAGGATGCCCTCAATCTCCAATGGTCATTGAAGGTATAAGAATTTGTGTGTTTGGTCCAAAAAGTCAAAAGCGAGTCTTGAAATCAACATATTTTTTCACTGTCAGGTAAGTCAAATGATTGCAGCTTGGTAGATGAGGTAAACAAAGTAAGGCAACAAATGGTAGAAAACATCGACTTGTGGTTGTCTCAGTGTCGCAACCCAACTAGGAATTCTATATAGAGTTGCATAAGAAAAAGAACGATACGAATTTGAGTGAATATGTAGTCAACCTAGAGTAGTCGTTTTCTGTTTTGTTAAATTATATTGCACTTTTTTTGTATTTATTAGTGTATGTGTCCTTGTTATATATAGTTTATAACTATTTATATAATAAAGACTGCATGTGTAAAAGTCTTTTACCACCTGTGTTTGAAATGCTTTCCTAGAAAAATCCATCATATTTGTCATGGATGCATTTTACAAAAATAATTTGTTTTTATCTTAATCCTATTTTCCCCCAAATGTTACGGTTTCTTTACCAAAACTAGGTTATAAATCCGCGTTATGCGCGGGTATTCTTATATGAATGTGTCTTAAAAATTTGAAATTGATCAATTATTTAAATAGCTATACACTGATATTGAATATGCAAAATTATTATAACGTCCCTGTTGTAAAAAGACGGCTCCGGTAAAGTATCGAACCCCAACTCATGTTTGAGTTGGTGCTGTTGTAATAGCGATGATCAGACTTTATTGTTGGGTGATAGATGTTTTAGATTACAATCATAAGAAAGTGGATTTCTCTAAATCTTCATTATATGCACAATAATTCAAATCTCACACTCGGTCCAACCAAATAAAAGCTTCAGCTCGATCGGACATCCTTACGACCTTTAAAAGATGCCTTCCATAACCCATCTTAGCACTTTTTATGTTTCTTAGCATAAATTACACCACTTTCCATCCGTTACTTGGCTAGAGAGTAACAAACAAAAATCTTTGAGTTTAATTCTTATTGAAGCTCTCTCAGTTTCTATTGATTTGTGGCTTGTTGGCTTCTTCACATAACATTTGTCTTCATCTTCCTTTCACTTTTTCTCTTCTTCCCCTTTTCCTTCCCAGATCTGACATATCTTAGCTATTCCACAGTCCCCATATCCACCATGGTTTTACGTACTATACACATATTTTTAAACTTTTTTATGGTTAAAAGTTAATGAAACTTATACTTTTTATAGAGTTTTAAATATTTGAACTTTCTATGGAATTTAAATATTTATATTATTTATATTAGAATTATTTAAACCTTTTAAAAGTTTCAATAACTATAATATTTTAAACTTTTTTAAATTTTAAAATTACAATATTTTAAAACTCTTTAAAAGCTAAAAAATTTTAAAGTTCCAATATTTATAATATTTTAAACTTTTAAAATCTAAAAATTCTAATATTTAAAAACATTTTAAAAGCTAAGAACTTTTAAAAGTTTTAATATTTATAATATTTAAACTTTTAAAATTTTTAAATATTATAATATTTATTTTGAAACTTTTTAAAGTTTTAGTTTGATCAAATAAAAAATTGGATCAAACCGAATAAAACTTTTAAACTTGGACGCCTGATAAATCAAGCTTTCCTGCTCATTCGTTGTTGGAAGTATATTAATCTTATTTATACTGGTTCTAAACCATTGTCTAAACCTTTTCTAGCCGATGTGGGATAATGTACATAGTTCTTTTATTTCCATAAATTTAAAATTTTCCTTTTTCTAAAAAGTTCTGGAAATTTAGAAAATGTTAATGAATGATATGTCAAATCATGATAGGTTGTTTTAAAATAATTTTTAATATAAAAAATTCTGGAAATTGTATAAAATGTTAATTATTGACATGTCAAATCCTGATAGATTGTTTAAAATCCTATGTGGACACCTTAAGAAGCTTATAGCTCCTACTTTTATTTAGTATAATTAGGTCTAAAATGTTTTGAAGATGGAAAGGATGAAGGGAAAATTATAAATAAAGGATCTTTTTCTAAAAATTTGGCCATCTACACTTTTTTTTGAAAAGTTTGGTTATATAGGGTTTTGGATATAAAAATAGCCAATTATACCCTTAGTTATATTTTCAGATAAAATTTGTTGTTTTTTTCTCCTGAAATTTTAAAATCAGTAAAAATCGAAATAAGGAAAATTGAGAAAATAAGTCTAGTGGGCCTAATTTTTCGTAATGGGTCTTGAGAAAATAATGAAATTGTGACTTTGTCTCGACAAATTAAGAAAACAAAAGGGATCGAGAAATTGAGAAAAAACCCTTCAAAATATTCACCCTTTTTTACCATTGAATCTTCCAACTTTAAACAGCAGCATCACCAAGATTAGCATCAGTACGCTTTTCTAATACATCATTAGTCAGCTTAGGTGAATTCCTTGAAATAATACCTACTGATTTTCCTACATCAACTTCCACATTACAACCATCGCTACTATCAGCTGGGAACTTATTCAGATCGAACTGGACTTTACTCCTATCACCATCAACTACTCTTTTGAATGTAACAAACAACCGAATCATGTTTATCTTTTTCAGATATGCAAGAAAATTTTTCATACCTCTATCATTTGTAAATACAACAGGAGGACAATCAACTTTAACCTCTGTGAGTAGATAACTGAATTCCACATCAAACATATTTTGCTCTATTTCATAGTCTTCTGAAACCATAACCTTCAACTCTTCAAGAGATGTAGTGGGTTGCAAAGTCAGTAATCTAGCACGTTTTTCTTCATCATCAATAAATCTCCACTCCTTCTTGGCATCCAGTGTCCATACACCACAAGTAACATAGATTTGCATCATAAACAGGTAAGTGAAAGCTTTTGTGGAAGGTGGAAGAGATGGTGACCGATCACGTTAAGGTATAATGTCGATTTTTCTTAATTTGTTTATCTTCTAAATAATTTAGAATACGCATTCTAAAATGTATTAGAACAAATCTAAACAATAATTACGAAATCTTAACCATAAATTAAGAATATTTAAAAAATATTTAAAAATATTCACTTTCCTTATTTAATTTATTTTCTTTCTATTTTTAGGGTATTCTAAGGTTTACAGATTACAAATTCTAAAAATTTCTATGATATATCTTCTACTTCTTTTAGTATATAGGGTAAAACGTAGAAAACGAATTCTGAATTGATGTAGAATGAAGAAAAACGTAGAATACATATTCTTAATTTTGTAGAACATACAAAATTCAGGTTCTGAAATTTTTAGAACAAATTTTCCGTCTAAACTTCGTAGAACATTTACAAACTGTAGAATGAACAATCTAAATGTTTCAGAAAGAGAAAAAATAGTAGAAAGTCTATTCTAAACAATTTAGACCATAAATCAGCAATTTACAAACTGATTTTTAACACCCAAAACATTTTTTTTTCAAATTTTTTTTTCACAGTTGTATACTAACATGGGTTTTCTGTTTGTTTATTGGTTCAAACTCCTAAAAATTTCACTATTTCTATTAGTAGGGGTATTTTCGTCACAATTGACAATCTTCAAAAAAAAGTGTAGATGGCCAAATTTTTAGAAAAAGATATTTTATTTATAATTTTCCCAAGGATGAACTGGATCAAATATTCAAATGTGACTTTGGGGTTGATCTAGAACAATCCCAAACAAATATGCTCTAATTATGGGTCAAAACTTTAATTTGTAGTGAACTTGATATGTGATGCGACTAAAATAAATTTATCTTTAATTCAACGGGTTTTTTTTTCGAAGTTAAACCACTACCAAATGAAATTTAATAAATCATCAATCTTCTAGTCCAATTAAGTATAGTTCTGTAGTTCAATTGTTCAATATTGCCAAGTCATAGTTTTTGTGCGGTCTTTTGAATGTTTTCAAGGATCTTCCCATCTGAAAAAGTCCATCAATAACCTGGATCTAGATCTGTCAATATGCGTAGGTACTCAAATTTAATACTCCATCCGTTTCAAAATATAAGATATTTTAGAAAGTTTTTTTTATAATAGAATATGTTTTTAAGTTTCTATGCCACTTTTAGATTAATTTAGTATTTTATATTATGCAGTATTATTTCTGATTGGTTGAACTTGTTAAAAGTAAAGATTTCTTAATCTGCGTGCTTTAGTTAAAACATCATATATTTTGAAATGGAGAGAGTATATATTAGCACTAAAATTTAATAGAAACTATCATGTAAATTTTTCAAGAAAACTTTTAAAATATTTTAAAACATATTTGTTTTTTTTTAATTATTAAGAGGTTCTGGACCTAGGTCTGTACATCTTCTCAGGCCAGAAACTAAAGCATTTTATATGGTCTCCTCCCAAACACAGTACCTCGAACCGACGACCTCTAGACTTTGCCAGAAAATCTTTACCAGTTGAGCTATCGACGTTTGGTATATAGTTTAGTAAAAGAAACATCAGTTGTTTAGTATATAGTTTATTTTGTGATATTTTTAGTAATTTTAACTTATATATATATATACATATATCATATTTTTGTAAAATTATCTTCAGTCAATGTATTTTAGCAGAATCATTCCTTTTTCCGTAACAGTTTTTTTAATTAGTCATAGTCATGTAAAAGGTGGACCGCCGAAGCATTTTTCGGAGAACAAACATATAAATTTTTAAGGTTACAATGATATATACATCATTGTTGTGCCTCTATTACTTCGTATAATCTGTGATGCTAAAATAATCTAGTTTGTATAATCATAGAGTGGGTTCTTGTCAATCCATGTCGGAGGAATAAAAAAGTGATTAAATTGTTGGGATCTCGTCTCATTATTTATGTCATATTATAAGAAGCAAGACCGTTGAATTTGAATTTGTTCTTGTTGCACGAGTGAATATCGAATTCTTTTCTCCCAAAACACAAGTAAAATACATTCCCCTAATCTTTCATACTAAGGTTATAGAAATCGAAATTTGATTTTATATCAATCGTTTTTTTAATTTATATGGTTCGATTGAGAGTAAGATCTACAAAATCTACATATAACTAGGTTTTCTTGTAAAAGGAATGAAATAAAGTTTATCCTTCTAACTAACTAACATATTTTATCAGTTGGAAGTTGGAACATAAATATAGTTTGACATTTTTCATCTTGGTCATCAGTTGGAACCAAAAGGCTAAGCTTAATATTCATTTTTCACCCAAACCAAAATAGAAGAAAAAAAAACAATTTCCTATTTATTTCCTTAAATAGATTCTACCATTTCTTTTGTTCCCAAAATTAACCACCCGATTTTTCTTACACAAACTAACAAAAAGTTAATTTATTTGTTACGTCAACAAGAAAATTAATCTGTCTTCTTTGACTTTTGAATACGTAAACTTTTCACCCGGTACATTAATTAAAAATATTTCTATCAGTTTAAAAAATTACGTGGTAGTGTTCTATTATTTATTTTTATTTTTGATAGATTCCTTTGATTTCTGTCATTCGAAGTCAAAGCTGTTTTTTTTTTTTTTCTTTCACGTTAAAAATACATGTGTGATCCTATTTATATTGATAAATACATTTAACAATGACATTTTAGTGAGAGAGCTCATGTCACATCGACCTATGATCAATCGAGTAATGTAGTTAGAATAGAAGACATGATCATCATCAGACGAAATATGTTACCAAGAATTATATATATTATATACCTTTACTATATATATATAAAATTATACCAATTAAGTCTTATTTATTTATTTTTTTGTTTTTGATAAAGACTAATTGAGTTTTCTTTGGTTCTTTGTCCCAAAATTATTCCAATTCATATTTATAGATTTTTTTTTGGGGCAAATCATATTTATAGATTTTGAGACGAAATGTTATGATTTTAACGTGAAATACTCATCTGTTTTTTGGTCGTCGACATATTCACCTTTAAGATTATAGTCGGTCGTACTCGTACGAATTACTTTTGTTATTTTTACCATGGGTTTGTCTTAATGCAAAAGACAGAAAAGTAAAGCTTAGTAGCTTACCATTAACTATAAAGAAATAATAAGAAAAAAAAACTAGAAAGAAGAATATATAAAAAGCTTACCTTAGATCCCTAGAGACCAGAACGCATTAATATATTGGGTCTGATTGGTAACGTATCCAAAGCTGTAAGCTGGAGCTGTAAGATTTTACGGAATAGTGTAAAGCTGTAAGAAAGAGCTGTACATGAAAGCGGTACAAAAAAGCTGAGAGTAAAGTTTTTAATAGAGTGTTTAGTAAAGTTTTTGTGATTGGTAAAAAATCAAAACGGTACAAGTTTTGTTTTTGGTTACCAATCACACCCATTATGAGCTAGCTAGGTCTATCTTCTATGGTAGAGTTTTTTTTTTTAACACTCTTGGTAGACCAGTTTCGCAAGTGACGATTATTGGTAAAAAAGATCCATTGTTATTAACCAATTTTTACTTTAGATACCCTTTTTATATAACAGACAAAAAACTCTAAAAAATATCAGTTAATATAGGTTTTATAAAACATTATCCTGCTAGAAATCATTGCAACTTTTAATAAAGCTTTAGTAATGAGATCGTTTTTGTCCACTACATTTTGTTTTTATAGTATAAAAGTTTTGTCAACTAATTTAATTTTTCTTTTCTCATCTCTCTCTCTTTAGAAGAATAGAAGAAGATCTCGAAATGAAAAGTTAAAAGATAAGATATTTGGTTAGGTAGCTTAAGATGAAGAAGACCAAAGCAAAGAAACTACGACCACGACATGTATAAACACCAGAAAAAGGAAAAAAAAAAAGTAGTTCTATTTCATTTTCGCTTTTGGTCCACTAATTTTATTATATAGTGATAAAAAATAAATAAACAATAAATATCTAAAAAAGAGTAAAATAAATTAACATAAAAGTCTGTGTTAGCTTAAGACACGAAGCCTACGCTACAGCACTAACTCTATTAATTAATTAAAATAATATTTTGAAGAAAAAAGACGCGCGTGGTTCCCACTACCCTCATCTTTGTCCACGTGGCACCCGCGTTGTTTTTTTTTCATTCACTCTTTTCTCTCTCTATCTCTAGAAAGTCAAAAAAAGGAGACAGACAACCAAACACTGCCTTGTCACATCTTTCTCTTTCTCTCTCTCTCTTACCTTTTTTTTTCTGAGTGTTGTGTGTTGTGTTTGGTCGAGAGAGAGAGAAAGAGAAAGAGAAAGAGAAAGCGAGTAAGTCCATATTATTATTTTTTTTTAATCACATGTGCCCACTGTGACTTCTCTCCCTACACGCCACCATCTCCACCACCTCCTCCCTCCTCCGTTCTTCGATTCCCCAATTCTCATACGACCCCTAGGGTTTCGTCTTTTTTTTTTTCTTTTTCTATACAATTCCAAGATTACTTCACCACCACCCTCCCTCCCCGATCTTTTAATAGAACTCAGATCTTTTCCGATTAGTGAATTTTGTTGAGCTGGAGAAGTGTTCTTTGGCTGTCACGAAGAGCCGATGCCGGAAATCGATCTTATGAGAGTCGATCATTGTGTTTCCGATCTGAATTTGGATGCTAAACCTCCTGGTTTCTTCGATTCTGGTGCTGGTGCTGGTGGCTCTGTAGATTTGGATGTGAAGCTAGAAGACGACGAAGTAGAAGAAGAAGAAGAAGATTCGGATTGTTTGAAGAAGAAGAAGAGCGTTGGTCGTTCGACTAGACGTGGTCGTCCCCCGAGGACTTTGGGTTGTAAAGCTTCTTCGTCTCCTGTTTCCAGGAAGAGGAGAGAAGATGAGGATGTTTGTTTTGTTTGCTTCGACGGTGGTAGTCTTGTACTCTGCGATCGTAGGTGAGTGTGTGTTTGTTTTTGAGCTTTTTGGAGAAGTTATTACTAACTACTCTCGAGCTCAATTGAGTAGATTCGTGCTTCTAAAAATAGAAATTTTGTAGTTTCTGATTTTAATTGAGGGTTTCTTAATTTGTCCAGGGGATGTCCAAAAGCGTATCACCCAGCTTGTGTTAAGCGTACCGAAGCATTCTTCAGATCAAGAGCTAAATGGAATTGTGGTAAGTTTTTTGGTTAACATGTTCTTCGAGATGGTTCATTTGAACTCTTTTGGGAGCTTTAATGAGGATGAGGATGTTTTTATTGTCAGGGTGGCATATATGTACTGCTTGTCAAAAGGATTCTTTCTACATGTGTTATACTTGTCCGTATTCAGTTTGTAAGAGGTGCGTTAGAAGCTCAGAGTATGTAGTTGTAAGGGAAAACAAAGGTTTCTGTGGTATCTGCATGAAGACTATACTACTTATTGAGAATGCATCTGATCCTACCAAAGAAAAGGTACTACTACTAGAATCTATATCCACATTTTGATGTTTTCCCTTTTTTACTTAGCAGCACTATATTAATGTTTATTTGTGGGACTTGATTGAGGTCTTTTCTTGTTTTGAAATGTGCTTCTTTTTGCCCTTCAAGCTAAATGTATTACTTGTTATTATAGGTTCAGGTCGATTTTGATGATCAAGGCAGCTGGGAGTATCTTTTTAAGATTTACTGGGTTTCTCTCAAAGAAAAGCTATCGTTAACGTTAGATGATCTTACCAAACCAAGAAATCCATGGAAATCTTCTTCTTCCACTGTTTCTAAGAGAAGAACTACTAGTCGGGTTCACGAAAAGGGCAATGGGGATTCTCCTGAGGTTATGAAAGTAAGCCGCGCTAAAGTAAGGAAGATGGAAACTGTTTCTGCGATTAAGTTGGGTCCTTCTTTGGATAACAGACTCCCACCATTGACTAGTGCCACTTCGTGGGCAACAGATGAGCTCTTGGACTTTGTGCGGTATATGAAAAACGGTGATGTTTCAGTCTTATCAAAGTATGATGTCCAAACTCTCGTGCTAGAGCATGTGAGACGGAATAATCTACAATCTTCTCCTCAGAATTCTGAAATAACGTGTGACGCTAAGCTTATGAGATTGTTTGGAAAGGAGCGAGTGGATCATTTTGAAATGTTAAAGCTTCTTGATTCTCACTTCCTCCATCAAGAGAGATCTCCAGTTACAGATACCTCAGCCGGGGGAGTCACTGAAACTATGTCCTTCAAGGTCGATGCTAGCAGAAGTTGCGATAGGTTGAATACGTCTGAACAGTATCAAGACAGGTTAAATGCATCTGAACAGCGTCAAGTAGGAGAGTCACAGCAATTGAACGTGCACAATAGTCAGGTTAGACCTTCAAGTTCTAATAGCAGAAACCATACCGTTGTAAAACCTGAAACATGCGCCACTGTGTCCAATAAGCCAATTGATGGCTTGGATACGAATATGGTATGGTTATATGGAGATCCAGATGGAAAGATTCATGGACCATTTTCCTTACTGAACCTACGACAATGGAATTCAAGCGGGCATTTCCCACCTGAGCTGAGAATATGGAGGTTGGGTGAACAGCAAAACAGCTCCATACTTCTGACCGAGGCACTAAATGGGCAGTTCCATAAAACAGGGTTATTACAGAATCATTCTATCCCCAAGAAGGAAGTGACAGCTCCTATAGCTAACGATCAACACAGGTCTGTGGCTGTTCCTAAACTAGAGAGTAGAATACTGGACTTCAGCCCCAACTCAGTGTGTACTGACCAGAGTGTCATTTCTAGCAGTAACAGTGTCATCACAAGGATCTCGGATGTGAGTAACAAAAGCGGAAACAACTTTAGCCTCAACGTGCCATTGGACTTTTCTCTATCTAATGAAAGGGATAATGTGGGTTTTGGCTCTCTCTGGAACAAAAGAAAAGTTGAAAGTCCTCTGCTTGTACAAAGCCCTATAAGCTGTTCACTTTCGCTCTCTACATTACCCGGAAACTCAAACTGCTCAATGCCACCACATGAAAGATGGAATGCTAGTCAAACAGATTTAGATGGAAACAGTGCAGCAATGAATGCTTGTAATCAAAACGGTAGTCTTAGCGGCTCAGGTGAGAAACAACAAGTCACGGCTACGGTCCAGTCATGTGGACAGAACTGGAATGCTGCAACTCCAAGCAGTGCTTCAAATGTGTGGGATTCCAACTCGGGTTTGGCGTCTTTCCCAGACAATCAAGAAATAGACTTTTTAGATCTCTTTAGTCCAAGTTTCAAATTCAACTTCGCATCTACTTCCACGGAATGGCAACCGATTGTGGCTGGACCAGACGAATGTGACGAATCAGTCTCGGATCTTTTGGCAGAAGTGGAAGCCATGGAGTCTCAAAAACGTCTTCCTTCTCCAACTTCAACGTTCCGTGGTCCAGAAGAATTATTAATCCGGCACTCGATAAACGATAGCTTCAGCCCTGCTGAAGGACATAGCCCAGCACTAGATGCAAGCAAAGGTGACTCCATGAGCTCCTCCACAAACGATCTGCAAATGCATTCACGATCTAACAGCGTCGTGCATTTTTAGCTCGGTGGGCTCGGTTTCACATAGAGAGAAATCATCATAATCAGGGGCACAGGCTACCATAGATCATCTCCAGTGTCCTAGATTCGTCGTCTGATCGATGGTGGACTATACCCTCTTTTCTTTTTTTGCAGGATTAATACAGAACATAAATAAATGGCAAAATCATCATCATCATCATCATCAGCAAGAATGAAACAAAAAAAGGGAGTGGTGCATATGACGAAGATATATATGATACAAAATGTGTTTCTTCTCGGTATTTTTGGCTGCACCTACCACCATTGTTTTTTTTTTTTTTCTCTCGGTATTTAGGTGTTGTAAACGTTGTCCTGTGTTAAGATTTGCACAGACATACCCAACTTCTGTATTTTTACATTGTTTGTACTTAGGAAGAAGAAGTATCAACAAATTGTTGTCCATGGATGGGGATGTACGTAATCAAAAACATTGTAGGGGTCATGAGCTTATTATTCTATATATATGATAATGATAGTGTAACGTTTCATTCTTATATTTTTGAATGTTTTCAAATCTCTGTTATATCCTGATAAAGTGACAAGTGTAGGTTCGATTTTTTCTCTACTTAGAAAATGAGACGAACTCAATTTGGATTTGGAAACTTTTTTCTTGTTTCTTCGATTTCATTTGTTTGATTGATCGATAGAGATAAATATCTGATTTAATGGTGGAAGCGACGTCGAATATGACGCCGTCGCAGAGATACGCGGCTAGCGCATTGCTCGCGATCGCGCTGAACCAAGCGCAGATCAGCCAGACTACGCCACTCGGAATCCCGGCCACCACAGACCACGACGGAGACGACGGAGAGCCAATCAGCAGCGACGGTGATATTCCTATCTCCGATGACGCGGATCTCTGGGTCCACGAAGTTTCCGGCCTCCTCCGACCCGTTTTCAGGTATGATCACAATGAAATTAGAAATGTTCATATGCGTCTGTGTGTGTGATGTATACATTATTGAGCTGTCTCTGTTAATTTGGTTTCAGATGTCTTCAGATTGATACATCAGCTTGGCATGGCCTTGAGGAGATAGCTGCTTCTTCTCAGGCTAAGGATCACATCGGTGCGGTATGACTCATTTGAATTTCCCTTCGTTTCATGGAACTTGTGTTGAGGAGCTCCTTTTGATTGGATGCTACAATTTGGTTTATCGTAGTTCATCAAGTTACTCTCAGAGGATGCGAGTGATGATGATGATTCTAGTGAAATGGTGGAGAAAGAGACCGCTTTAGCTAAAGCTGCTGAAGCTATGGGTCAAAACATTCGAAGCAGCTCTGTATCTGTGGAAGCTAAGATGGAGAAACATGTTGAATTCGAAAACGAATGCCGTGAGAAGTATTCTGTTCCCGAGGCACAGTCTGACGCTGAGGTTAAGGAAACAGATAGTCATGGGGAGGATGGAAAGAGAGATGGAGGCCACAATCCGGGGATTGTTGAACAAGAGAAGAAACCTGTTGAGGAAGTAGCTTTGCTTAGCCATGAGAGGAAGATTAATGTTCTTTACGAGCTTCTTTCTGCTTGCTTGGCTGATAAATATGAGGAGAATGAGACATGTACAAGGACTAGGAAAGGCTATGATGCGCGTCATCATGTTGCTCTGCGGTTACTTGCCACTTGGTTTGACTTTCAGTGGATTAAAATGGTTTGTCAGAAGCTCTAAACTCCAATCATGGATTTCCTATTTGCGCATTTCAGTTGTGCTGAGAATCTATCTATTTATGTATTTTCTAGGAAGCAGTTGAGACAATGTCTGCATGCTCTGCCATGGCATTGCAACAGTCAAGTGGAAATAAGGAAGAAGAGTCTCTGTCACCAAATAGTGAATGGGCTAAATGGAAGCGTGGAGGCATTGTTGGAGCGGCTGCTTTAACAGGGGGGACTTTGATGGCCATCACTGGTGGTATGATGTATTCTAACTGTTGAAATCCCTTCACACTTTTCGGAAATTAAGACTTTGGATTTGGAAAATGCTAATTCTTGAACTTCTTATTACATATTATATGAAATAGGATTGGCTGCTCCAGCAATTGCTGCAGGGTTCGGTGCATTGGCACCAACACTAGGCACGATAATTCCGGTAATTGGAGCCAGTGGTTTTGCTGCAGCTGCTGAGGCTGCCGGAACTGTTGCTGGTTCTGTTGCTGTCGCAGCATCTTTTGGAGGTAAATAGACCTCAATTTTAGCTTCCTTTAAGTAAAAACATGGATGGAAATGATGATAATTGTATAGTTTCTATATGTGTTTATGAATAGCTGCTGGAGCTGGGCTCACAGGGACTAAGATGGCTAGGAGAACTGGGGACATTGAGGAGTTTGAATTTAAAGCTATTGGAGAAAATCATAATCAAGGAGTTAGTTTTAATTACCTACTGCTGCTATATAGTTTTGCATTGGGACAAAATTGACTATTATCTGTGCCTCATGTTGAAATCTCATTGTTCTGCATTCATCTGGTTTTGAGGATGACGTCCTTCTTTTTTTCTTTTTTTGGTGTAATAGCGATTAGCAGTGGAGATCTTAGTTGCTGGCTTTGTCTTAAAGGAAGAAGACTTTGTAAAACCATGGGAAGGGTTAACTAGCAACTTGGAAAGGTATTAACACGAGTTGTTCTAGTTTATTTTTTTGTGACTATGATTCATAAATTTCATATGTTTTGCTATAATTGCTTCTTAGGTACACGGTGCAGTGGGAATCTAAGAATATCATTGCAGTGAGCACTGCAATTCAGGATTGGCTTACTTCAAGTAATATCATATAGTTTTATCCCATTTACGCTTAATCATGTAAATTTGATCTTTTGGTTATTGCATTAACATCGACATGAAATTGTTGCAGGGGTTGCTATGGAGTTGATGAGACAAGGTGCCATGCACACCGTACTAAACTCGCTTTTAGCAGCTATGGTATGGCCGGCAACAATCCTTGTAGCTGCTGATTTCATAGATAGTAAATGGAGTATTGCTATTGACAGGTAAAATGAAAATATTTTATGATATTGAAATGCCAAATGTGATGCAACCACTACTGCTACTTAAAGTTTATGGCTATTATGTGCCTTTCAGGTCAGACAAAGCAGGAAAACTTCTGGCTGAAGCGCTTCGAAAAGGTTTGCAAGGAAATAGGTACAATTTATTGGATAAATTCCATCAGATCTTTATGATAGGAAGTTGTACAATTAGAATATTACATTAGCATGTTGATTTTTTTATTTATTTTGGAAAAACTTGGGAGGAATTCAGACCTGTGACTCTCGTTGGTTTTTCGCTTGGTGCACGTGTCGTCTTTAAGTGCCTCCAGACTCTGGCCGAGACTGAGAAGAATGGTATATTCTCCCACTCCTATTTATCTTTCTTTGGAACTAACAATTGATTCTTGTCTGAACACATTTTTCACGGTAGCTGAAATTGTGGAAAGAGTTGTTCTTCTTGGAGCGCCAATTTCAATCAAGAATGAGAACTGGCGGGACGTAAGAAAGGTAATGAACCTTCTTTATGAGAGTTCCCTGACATTATGAACAATCGATGTCACAGACTCACAGTAACTAGAAATACGCGCTTCTCGGAATTTAGTGTTCCGGTTTCATCTTATTAGATGAGTCTTTTGGTTGGTTATCAGATGGTGGCTGGAAGATTCATTAATGTTTACGCCACAAATGATTGGACCCTTGGAGTTGCCTTCCGTGCAAGGTATGATGAATTGTTTTTCAATTCCCAGTTTTTAAACTGCAAAAATGAAAACCTGTTTCTCTTCTTAATCTCTGCAGTCTGTTGTCCCAAGGATTAGCTGGAATCCAACCGGTCTGTATCCCAGGGATCGAGGATGTAAGTATCACGTTTTCTCTCCTTGTGTTATATATTTTATGTTCAAGTTAAGTGATGTGAAGGAAATAATTAGACTAATTAATCATCATATTAATTCATCATTTACCTATCAAATAACCCCCAACGTTGCAGGTTGATGTAACAGATATGGTAGAAGGTCACTCATCTTACCTATGGAAAATTCAACAAATCTTGGAAAGACTCGAACTCGACAACTCTTACCCCGTCTTCCGAAACACTCTCTAACTAGACACGACATTTATTATTAGGACCCATATATATCCCATTTTAATCCAGATTCAGTATCAAGCAAAACTAAACATCATCTCCCATCTTGTCGCATTCTCCTAAGGTGCGTATAAATACACTTTCACATCCACGTTCACATTTCCCCCATTTTACAGAGAAATTTCCCTCAGTTTGAAACCTTTTACACGGTTTAATTTTTTACCCGGAAAACATTGGAGAAATTCTGTTGACATAGTTAAGGACTTTTTTGTTCCTTGTACATGTACATGACGATTTTTCAATATATATATATATATATATATATATATATATATTTTTTGTGATTTACTTAATTATTTGATGTAGACACAACTAGAAAAAAAGAAGATAAAACAAGATTTAACAGAAAAACAAAACTGATGCACATTGAAAAGTTAGTTGTAAAGGCAAGTGAGGCGCATGTTAGGCACCGCAATGAGGCGTGTGGCTCTGGGAGCGGTGAGACCCATGACGTCGCTCATGTCAAGCTCACTCGGTGTCATCCCATCAGGCAACTGCCACGTGAAACTGTGAATGATGTTAGCCACAGCGACCTCCATTGCGTAAAGCCCAAGCTGCATCCCCGGACACGATCTCCGACCTGACCCGAACGGTATAAACTCAAAGTTAGTCCCCATAAAATCAGGCATACCCGGTTCCATAAACCTCGAAGGCTTAAACGCTTCAGGTTCAACCCATAGTTTTGGGTCACGCGCGATGGCGAAGGCGTTGATAATCAATCGCGAGCCTTTGGGCACAGAGAAGCCTTGGAGCTTCGTGTCCTCAATGGCCTCGTGGAGGATGAGTGGGATCGGTGGGTGGAGCCTCATGGTTTCTTTGAGTGTGCATTTGAGGAAAGTTAGTTTCTCGAGGTGCATCTCATCCACGCGCTGGTCAAGACCCACGACTTCGGCAAGTTCTTG
>NC_025699.1:26967943-27014749 GCF_000633955.1 Camelina sativa
CGAACGGTATAAACTCAAAGTTAGTCCCCATGAAATCAGGCATACCCGGTTCCATAAACCTCGAAGGCTTAAACGCTTCAGGTTCAACCCATAGTTTCGGGTCACGCGCGATGGCGAATGCGTTGATAATCAATCGCGAGCCTTTGGGCACAGAGAAGCCTTGGAGCTTCGTGTCCTCAATGGCCTCGTGGAGGATGAGTGGGATCGGTGGGTGGAGCCTCATGGTTTCTTTGAGTGTGCATTTGAGGAAAGTTAGTTTCTCGAGGTGCATCTCATCCACGCGCTGGTCAAGACCCACGACTTCGGCAAGTTCTTGTTGGAGCCGTTTGAGTTCGTCTGGGTTACGTAAGAGCTCCGTCAAGGCCCACTCTATCCCCGACGCCATTGTCTCCGTTCCTCCAAACATAACATCCTTCAAGCACAAATAAATGTTTAAATATATATATATATATAGGACTATATAATGTGTTTTAATTCTTGAACCATGCTAAGATATTATATGTATGTGTGCATATTTTATATAATTCAGCTTACCTTTAAATGATTATTAAGAGTTAAGAAAAAAAGAAGAAGAATGATTAGTGTGCAGAAAAATGTTAATGAAATAAATTATAATGTTTTGGTGTATACCATGACGAGCGCTTTGATATTATCACGTGTAAGTTTTACGGAGCTCTTGTTTCGATTAGTTGATGAATCCTTGCTCACTAAATTTTCTTCTTCGCTGTAAAACGCAAGTAGATCATCCACCATATCGGTATCTTCATCATCTTTTACAGTCTCCCTCTTCTTCATATGCTCATCGATAACTTCATCAATGAACCCGTCCAGATCGTTACGGGCCTTCACGAGCCTCTTGTTTATCCCATGCAGATCGAACCAGCCTAGGAACGGTATGAAGTCTGCGACGTTGAATGCTCCAAATAGCTTTGAGAACTCTTGCAAGATCCTTATGAACTCGTCTTGTTCCGTCTCGCATGCGGCACCAAACGCGGCTCGGTACGTTATGTTTCTTGTCAACGTAAAAATGAGCTCTCCAACGTTTACGGGTTTTCCGACGTTGCTAGACAAAGACCGGACCATATTATTTACTTCGTCGCGGACCGAGGCCCATGACTCAGCTCTTCTACGGCTAAACACCTTCATGACGCATACTTTCCTCATTTGTCTCCAAAAAGGTCCGTAAGGAGCAAAAGCCATGTCAGCTAAGTCGTAAGTTAAGTAATTTATGGCTATTGTCACGGGCCGATTTGAGAAGCTGATGTCTTGGACTTGAAGAACTTGTCGGGCCAGGTCAGGTGATGTGATGGCAAACACGTGACGAAATCCCATTCTTAGGTGGAACAAGCCTCCGTATGTTTCGGCCAGCTTGGCTAGGCCATGGTGTGAAAGTTGGTCCATCATGAGCATGTTTCCAATTATGGGAAGACCTTTCGGACCGGGAGGGTAGAGCGGTTTAAGCCATCGCCGGACAAGGTAGACTATGACGAGAAGAGAGACGGTGATGAGAAGAGCCATCGTTGTAGGATATATTACTTGTGTTTGTGATAATAGAGACTCCATTGTTCGGTTTTTCACTAAATTTTTGAGGTGATGTGATATTAAAGGCCAAGGCTAGTTTTTATAGTGATAAACTGGGGCCTTTTCTATCGATGATTTTTGTTTTTATATATGACATTACAAAAATAAATAAATAAACTTCGAAGAGTGGACTTTTCTTATAAAATACCGACTTGACTTTTACAAAATGAAGTACTTTTGCGTTGGATATATACAATAATGTTGCACTAGATTGTGTATAGAATATTGGTCCATCGTTAGAGACATAATAATTTTTATCACATCATAAATACGATGACCTTACGAGTGAAAACATTTTTATTTCTACTTCTGCATTTCGGTTATTTACTTGTATACCGTTTTGAAGAAACGCACAATATTGAAAATAAATGTAAAACAAACTAGGATCCTCGTTTTCCAATATTGTAATCCAACTCAGCGTTAAGAAATTGCATGCGATGATCATAACCAAAATAAAAATAGAGAAGCACAAAAAAAAAATAGAGAAGCACATAAAAAAAAATAGAGAAGCACATCCATATATAATAGCAAACCCACTTTTTGTATCAACTTTTAATCCAACGGATGAGATTAGTTTCAGTTTTAATCCAACGGTTTAAAATCATTAATCGTGTCTTTTCGTCGCATTCCCATCTTTCAAAAATCACACCTCTTAGTCTTTGCATCTCTTTGTTTTACCTCCTACTTACAAAAATCACATCTATTAATTTTTACACCTTTTAAATCACACATCTTAGTCTTTGCATCTCTTTGTTGTACCTCCTGGTTTCAAAAATCACATCCATTAATTTTTACACCTTTTAAATCACACCTCCTTAGTCTTTGCATCTCTTTGTTGTACTTCCTGGTTTCAAAAATCACATTCATTAATTTTTACACCTTTTAATTTCACACCTCTATGTGTTACACCTCTTTGTTGTACCTCCATGTTTCACATCTATTAATTTTTACACCTTTACATTTCACACCTCTATGTCTTACACCTCTTTGTTTATTATATATAAACTTTTCTTGACTACATAAACAAGTTTCGAAAAATTGTTTTCTGAGTACTAAAGAATTGTATTATTGAAGTGTTTTTTAACTTTCAAGCATCAATCTCTAATTCAAGGTAATTTAATATTTTTGCTGCGAATGACCTGTAGTGTTTCTCGGTTAGATTATTATTACTGTTAGTCGACACTATTAAGTTCATACATTAATCTTAGTTTTGTTAACTTTTAGTCTCTTCAAAAATTTTAGCCTTTCCGGTTTTCATGTTTTTGCATGGCTAATGTTATTAAGTACGTGTGCCATATTTTTTGCATGGCTAATGTTTTTGATTCTCAATGTGCAGATTTTATTTTTTGACTTTCTGGAAAAACCAAAACCAAGATACGAGAGGCATGATGATATGCAGTGATGCTAGAGCTACGGATAAGCCAAATTTTTTTAACAAACATGGTATAATTATAATTTTATATATGTTCTTATTTAACCTATTTATTTTTTCTAACAAACATGGTATAAATGTTATTTATTTATTATTATTATTATTTTTTTTCTGTAGGATGTCCATTAGATGTTCATGATCCATGTTAGTTTACATTTTTTGTAAATAAAGTTTTTAAAAATTTTAGTTGAATTATAATTTCTTATACTTTTTGGGTATCCAACATTTTGATAATATATAGAAATATTACAAATGAGCATGGAAATAGAGAGTGCCGAAGAAAAAGCCAGACATACTTGTGACAACACAAAATCAAATTCTAGAAAGCGTAAGCACGACCAAATGACAAGTCAAGTTAGAAAGAAAAGATCTACTAAAGGTAACTTATTTAGTCTTTGATGACTTTCTAATCTGTATATACAACTTTTTAAAAACATAATGTATAACAGTCACTTTTAGAGTGATCTGGAATCTGCCAAAAAAAAAGAAAATGCAAGAAATTTATAAAATTAGTGTTTAACCTAAAGAAGAGAACATCAAAAGGTGGGATATTATTATCACCTGTTTCACCACATCGACTTCGTTTTCGCTGTGTTTATTGAAAAACATGATGGTACCGATTCATAGACATAAGTGGGAAATCAAATAGAGGGAGATGCAGCCTGGAAGGAGAGCAGCCGACACGGTGGAATGGGATGGATTGGGAGAGACCAACATAAAATCCTCTGTTCTATATTTTATTAATTTTCTGAACTTTTGTAGTTTAATTGAATTGCTTTGATTGAATAGCTGATGAGTGTACAAGTTTTGTCTATATGCATTCTTAGTCTGTTACGTCTTGATTTTTTTTTTTTTCCAAAGAGGAATATGTGATTTGAAGCAAATATTACAAATCCATGTATCAAATGTGTTAGTAGGAAATAAGGCAATCAAGATTAACCCATTAAAAGGGAGGAAAGAAGGGGGTCTTTTGAGGGAAAACGTGAGACCAACATGCATGTAACTGTGGAAAGCATTATAGCCAAATATATATCTCTAAAAGTTGTAGCTGAAGAATGTGAGTTACTCTATACTAACCAATTAGGTTTGATTGGTCGGTCATATAAAACTTGGTTTTGTACATATCTAAAAGTGAGAGAAAAAAACATCCACAAGCATAAGTGAAATTTTATATATGGTTAAAAGTAATGTTCATAGTAAATCATTTGTATACAAACTCCACTTGCTTACAACATCGGAATATTGATTGTGATTTGTGAATCAGTAATCTATGGAAAGAGAAATCGCGTATCAAAGTGAAGGGGAAACGAAACTCAATCTAACCATCTACTCCGATCCCAATCTTCGACCTTCCTTCGACAAGTGGCATTTAGTATTTTCTCGATACAGTAAATAAACCAAGAGAGAAGCAGCCTCATATGTATTTCGATTGATAATGATCAACAACAAAAACAATTTCTAATAGCGAATTAAGAAAGGATACCAATATATAGCACCATATGGTCGGAGACAAGCATAAGTGAAATTTTATATATGGTTAAAAGTAATATTTATAATAAATCAAGCTCTAAAAAAGGCTCACTTTTGTGTGTGACAACATAAAATATAATAACATTGAAATGAATCTTTGGTTTTTTAATCAGCAGAAAGCAATAGCAAGAAATGAAAATGATCAAATTGATTGAGAAAATAAAGAATTTAGGATGAATTACAAATGTTAAATTTCAATTTAGGATTTCACCTCCCCGTACGGCAACGCACGGGTCGCTTTCCTAGTATTGATTAATAGAGTAATTTAAGGGCGTGCGTACATGAAAGTACAAGCTCTATAAATCAAGTAATAAATGTTAGTTGAGTATATATTTTTTCTAGTATTTCAGACCAACTTTTTTGGCATGATTTGGGCCCCTTTCTTCGACGTTCCTATGATAATTTGTTGTGGACAACCAAGAAACCTAGTGATCAAGTACATGCTCTAATATCAATATATATTAATTGAATAAACTTATGTCTGATAGGATATAAACAAACATATGATTTTAGCCTTTTAGTTTGCTCCAAGATTAATAAGGACAGTAACCTTTATACTTTTAATTCGTTTCATAAATTTTTGTTTTCCGAAGTTGTTAGTGTGCTTATCAAATTGTTTGGATGAAATCTATGGATTTTTTTTTTTTTTGTCAAAGACACTTTCCAACATTACAGTAACTTTATTATATTCAGATATATAAATAAAATTTGGTATACTTTGATGAATAAATTAACCACATTGTTATATGATTGAAAATAGTACATTATAATATTACAAGGTTCAAATTTTGTGGACGCATTTATGTTAGTCTATATTTTTTGCGGACAGTCTCTTCATCTCCAGATTTAACCCACAAAATGGACATCTAGTCTCTAAAACCCCCTATAAAATCTAGTGACCTAAACACAAATACAAGTAAAACCAATATGATGTCAAAGAAAGAAAGCAAAAAAAAAAAAAAATAGAGATCAACATAAATACTCCATCTGTATTAGAATAAATGATTTTTTGAGATTTTCACATAAATTAAGAAAAATATTTAATATCTAGCAATAAATGCATTATTATTCATAATAACATATTTTCATAATTATTAACCAATAGTAATTCATAAAAGTTTTAAATTCTCAGTCAATGATTCTTGAAATTTGTAATTTTCTAATATTAATTAATAAAAATATACAGAAAATCATCTATTGTAATAGAAGAAAAAATTCAAAAAACCATCTATTGTGATACAGAGGGGTATTAAAACAACTACTTGTTTTGTAATAAAAAGTGATATAATTTTGTTAGGGAATGATACTTGGAAAAGAGCATGACTCATTTCCTCCAAGTTGTTGACATTTCATTCATCTCTCGTGCGACCAACTTTAGTACAAACTGACAATTTGTTTTCTTCTTTTGCAACAGTAGATAGTTTTTGCGGAAAAACACATATATTTAGATTTAAGTATCACATAATATTACATTCGGAAAATACATAACTTCATATTATAAAATTTTACACAGGTTTGTCTAAAAATTAAATATATGTGTGTAATGCAGACAACATTGAATGTAAATGCAGCAACTGTTTTCCCGAAAAATAAAATAAATAATTTAAACAATAATATTTGATTATTTTGTAAGAAAAAATGATATAATTTTTTTCGAAGTATTAAAAGTAGTTACAATGATGATAATTTTACTTATATAAGCAACACATATCTTAAATATTACCAACCGATCACTTTATTCAGATAACAGAGAAAACAATCTATAATAAAGTAGTTTTGTTCAGTATCTTGGAAATCTGCTACATGAAGCGACTGAAGTTGACGACAAGGCTCAGTAAAAACGAGGTTGTCAACAAAGGATGTAAGCTCACTGGAAAGAAATTGATGACTCAGGTTGACGACAAGGCTCACTGAAAACGAGTTTTACATATCATTTTACTCGCATTGTACCTTTGTATATAAACATTTTTAATTTTACGAACAATAAATTTGATATTTGACCCGGAAAAAGAAAGATAATTTGTTAAAAATGCCTCTTTTGATATACCCCTTTTCAAAAATACCCTCTTTTCTGACCATTTTTATTTTTGCCCTCTTTTAATTTTTAATGACCATTTTACCCTTAGATGGAAATTATTTTATTCAATAAAAAGAAAAACAAAAATTTTCCGCCAAAAAATTTCCGACATATTTTCCCGCCAAAAATTTTTGATAAAAAATTTTTGATAAAAAATTTCGACAAAAAAAATTTCCTGCCAAAATTCTTCCCGCCAAAAAAAATTTACAAGGTTTTTAAAAGGTTTTATAAGGTTTCTACCTTATAAAAGCCTTATAAACACCTTGTAAAGGCTTTTGCAAGATTTTTAAAGAGTTTTAAAAGGTTTTTTAAACAACTTGTAAACGCTTTTACAAGATTTTTAAAAGGTTTTTAAAAGTTTTTCAAATGGTTTTTAAAAAGATTTTTAAAAGGTTTTTAAACACCTTGTAAACGCTTTTACAATGTTTTTAAAAACCTTGTAAATTTTTTTATAAGATTTTTAAAAGAGTTTTAAAAGGTTTTTAAACACCTTGTAAATGCTTTTAAAAAGTTTTTAAAAGCGTTTACAAGGTGTTTAAAAACCTTTTAAAAGCATTTACAAGGTTTTTAAAAGCGTTTACAATGTGTTTAAAAACTTTGTAAACACTTTTAAAAAAATTTTAAAAGCGTTTACAATGTTTTTAAAAGGTACAAATTTCAATATTTTTGGCGGGAAAAATTTTCGATTTTGGTGGAAATTTTTTTTTTTCTGGCGGGAAAAAATAATTTTTTCGGGAAAAATTTTCGATTTTGGCGGGGAAAAAAAAATTTGGCGGAAAAATATTTTCGATTTTGATGACTGTACATTCTTGCTGTCACTCAAAAAAGGGTAATTTGGTCATTTTGTATATAAAGAGGGGTAGTTTTAAAAATAGTCACATAAAGGGGTATTTTTAAAAAAAGGTATGGAAAAATGGACATTTTTTGAGAATGCCCCAAAAAGAAAACATATTTAACTTTTATTTTTCACTTTTATACATAGACATTTACTATTCACGAACAATAACTTTGACATTTCATAGGCAAAAAGAAAGAAAGGATATTTAACTTTTATTTTGCACTAACCATATTTAGACTGCTTGATCTGCCCAAATCGTTTCCTTGTGTTCGGTGTCATACCATACAAAAGGAAAAAAGCTAACCCCAAAATCAGAATGGATCGAGAACTAATCACCTAAAAAGGAATTAGGCCCAACTTCGGCCCATAAGACAAAAATCTAGAGAGGGTTACATATATCATCATCACCTACGCCATTCTTAGCTTTCCTCTGCATCTCTCGCTTTTCCTGTTTTCCTCTTCAAGTCGGCTCTCCTCTTTGCTACACTTACAGGTTTGTTTCTTCTTCCTCGTGTCAACTTGTTCTTTCGCCTCCCATTAGGGTTTGTTTCGACCTCAAAGCATACATCTTTGATATAGAATTCGTAACAGTATTTGATGAGAAATCCAATCTTCCATGTTTATGAAACTAAATCTAGTTGATTAGCAGCAGCATCCTTGTTGTTTTCTATATTCAGTTGTTCTGATCTGGGTTTTTGCAATAGAAAGTTTCGTTTCTGATGCGTCGTTTGGGTTTTTTTAGCTGATCTTGATCTGATCTGATCTCTCTGCTTTATATCAGTTTAAAGGTTCGAGCTTTAGAAACAATGGTGGCCTTCTCCAACCTTAGCTCTGACGCTGGATTGAAGAAGCTCGATGAGCATCTTCTCACTCGCAGTTACATCACTGGGTTAGAATCTTTTTCCCCTTTTTGTGCCTTATTAAATTGAGCAGAGCACCATAAGCTGTATACAGATTCTAATTGCTTTCCTCTGTCTGTGTGTGTTTATAGGTACCAAGCTTCAAAGGATGATATCACTGTCTTTACAGCTCTTTCAAAGCCCCCAACTTCAGAGTATGTCAATGTATCTCGTTGGTTCCACCACATCGATGCCCTCTTGAGGATCTCGTAAGCTCCATTGCCTTGCCTTTTATTGTTTACCAGTTTATATAGGGATCAATAGTTTTTGCTTGTTCTATTGTTATTGTCTTATAAATTGTCTCTATTTACAGTGGTGTCTCTGCTGAAGGAAGTGGTGTTGTTGTTGAGGGACAATCACCTATCACAGAAGAGGCCGTTGCTACTCCCCCTGCAGCTGAGTCTAAGGTAAATCTAGATTCTTTCTATGGTTTCTCATAATGTTCTCTTTGTATATCAGGGAGATTCATATGTGTATGTGTAATTCTAGGCTGCTGCTGAGGAAGAAGATGATGATGATGTTGACCTTTTCGGGGAGGAGACAGAAGAGGAAAAGAAAGCTGCTGAAGAGAGAGCAGCTTCAGTGAAGGCATCTACAAAGAAGAAGGAATGTAAGTATTGGTTTTTGCCTTACACTCTGTAGTTTCAACGATATGGAGATGTATTGGATTTCTCATCTGCTTTTTTCTTAACTTCTGTCAGCTGGAAAGTCATCAGTGTTGATTGATATCAAGCCGTGGGATGATGAGACTGACATGAAGAAGCTAGAGGAATCTGTAAGATCCATTCAGATGGAAGGATTGTTTTGGGGAGCATCAAAGCTTGTCCCAGTTGGTTACGGTATCAAGAAGTTGCAGATCATGTGCACCATTGTTGATGACCTTGTCTCTATTGACACCATGATCGAAGAGCAACTCACTGTTGAACCTATCAATGAATATGTCCAGAGCTGTGACATTGTTGCCTTCAACAAGATATGTAAGTTTCATGAATCTTTTCTCAACTACGTAAATCTTTTGATAAGATAATGCGTTGTGTAACTAAATATTGAATTAAACCATAATGCAGGAGGATGGAGAAAAGCTTGAAGGATGGGCCTGTTTATGTTGTTGTTGTCTTCTTCTATATCCACTTTTCGAAGTTTCTGTCCCCTGTTTTGATTTTATAATTATGTGGAAAGGCTTTGCTATCTCTGATTCATTTTTATAGTTTTGTGAAGACAATTCAGTATTGGCTTAAAGTTTCCAACATATCTCAAATATACGAGAATCTTAATTAAGTTTGAAACTATCGTTCCAGATTAGCTTGAATTCTACATGACTAATTCGATTTGGAGAAGTGGTTTGATTTCTCCTCTTTAAAAAACATAAAAAAGATTGCAGTATCACAAAATATGTGAAGCAAAAATCCATGCAAAGCACGTATATACAAAAATTTGTAGAAGTACGCATGATTTTGGTGTTGGCTAAGAATAAGATTACGTATATATTATAATAATCAGAGTTTTGGTGTGAGAATATGAGTCGAGAACAAGGTCCTTGGGCGTGACGCAATATTTTTTACTTTTCTACAGCCTCATCTCCTTTTTGTAGTCTTTAGTTGCCACAAATTGAAAAAAAAAAAAAAAGTAAAAATGATGGTAGGTTGATCATATGGGTAATGCACGTTCATATGGTTGCTCAAATTTAATTATTATGTTCTTGATTTGGGTCTAAAAGACTATAAAAAGGAGGGTAATCGAGAGGACCATATAATAGAGAAAAATCTCGATGGAGATATTGGTCAGAATCACAAGCTTTGTGGTGTTCTTGTTAGTTTCTGGTGCGGTGTTGTTGCTACTTAGCTCAAGCTCTGTTCACGGGTTGAGATATGGACCCTCTAAGAGATTCTTTAATAGTAGTGATCAGTCTACCGTTTTGGGTCCCAACATGACGTTTGAAAGTGGACATAACAAAGCGCGAAGAGTGCAAGAAGGTAACGTAGAAGAAGGAGGTTGCGTAAACTGCGGAGGAAGAGAAAGAGACTGTGGAGATTGTAGAGGTGAAGATGGAAGCTGTAGAGGTTGTAATGGAACAGGAGGAAGTCCGGGTGATGGTGGAAGAGGCGGTCGTGAAGGAGGAGGAAGAGGCCGGGGAAGAGAAAATGGCAAAGGAGATGGGAAAGGACAAGGTGACAATGGTGGAAAAGAAGATTGCAATGACCATAAAAAGAAGAAAAGAGATGATAGGAACAACGGTGGTGGTGATGTTAATGGTGACGGTGTCGGTATTGGTATTGGTATAGGTATAGGAGGTGAACCTAGCCCTGGAACTGGAGGTGGTGGAGGTGGAGGTGGCGGCGGCGGTGGTGGTGGTGGACCTGGTGGCGGTGGTGGAGGAGGTGGCGGTGGAGGAGGCGGTGGGGGAGGCGTAGGAGATGGATATGGATATGGCCGTGGATGGGGCGGTGGATATGGAGGAGGAGGCGGAGGAGGATGGGGGTGGGGTGGAGATAGCAATGGAGGAGTATGGGGTCCCGGAAACGGCGGTGGTTGTTGGTTTCCCGGTTGTGATAAAAAGTCAAAGAAAGGTCAACATTAATCTCAGACATATTTAAAGACTGTTTTACATTTATTTACGACTGCCATGCATGGCTATGTTTGTTTTTATTATGGATTCTTTTTAGGAGATGCTTACGATTGAGAATATTCAAGAAAAGTAGTTTCCATTTTGAGAAAGAAAAAGGTAATGAAATAACTTCAAATTTGGGNGTGAAGATGGAAGCTGTAGAGGTTGTAATGGAACAGGAGGAAGTCCGGGAGATGATGGAAGAGGGGGTCGAGGAGGAGGAGGAAGAGGCCGAGGAAGAGGAAATGGCAAAGGAGATGAGAAAGGACAAGGTGACAATAGTGGAAAAGAAGATTGCAATGACCATAAAAAGAAGAAAAGAGATGATAGGAACAACGGTGATGGTGATGTTAATGGTGACGGTGTTGGTATTGGTATTGGTATAGGTATAGGAGGTGAACCTAGCCCTGGAACTGGAGGTGGTGGAGGTGGAGGTGGCGGCGGTGGTGGTGGTGGTGGACCTGGTGGCGGTGGTGGAGGAGGAGGTGGAGGAGGCGGTGGGGGAGGCGTAGGAGATGGATATGGATATGGCCGTGGATGGGGCGGTGGATATGGAGGAGGAGGCGGAGGAGGATGGGGGTGGGGTGGAGATAGCAATGGAGGAGTATGGGGTCCCGGAAACGGCGGTGGTTGTTGGTTTCCCGGTTGTGATAAAAAGTCAAAGAAAGGTCAACATTAATCTCAGACATATTTAAAGACTGTTTTACATTTATTTACGACTGCCATGCATGGCTATGTTTGTTTTTATTATGGATTCTTTTTAGGAGATGCTTACGATTGAGAATATTCAAGAAAAGTAGTTTCCATTTTGAGAAAGAAAAAGGTAATGAAATAACTTCAAATTTGGGAATCTATATAATTGGTTGATATGTAAACAAAATGTGTAGGCCAAAAAGTGGAGTGGAGATGATCGTAATTTTTTTTTTTTTTTTTTGGAAAAAGAGATGATCGTAACGTTTTGGTTGGAGTTGTGTTAAGTACAGAGAAGTTGGAATGTGGGTGGATCAATTTAATAAATAAATAAAAAATTGGATTTTTTTTTTAAACTAAGCTGTGATGAATCCCCAATTATTAATTATAGTCCTGTAACTACTACTAAACAAGATCAGGATCGAAGTTTTGTGGCTTGTCTTAGATCTAAAACTCTACCCATACAAAATTCTATAAACATATGTTTTATACTCTCAATGGTGAAAAAAAAGATTCCGTCAATGTTTAGGTTTTCAATGTTGGTCTACGTAATATGTCTCGGTAGCTTTTTGAAATATGCATTTCAAATGGTATAAAATCTTGGCATAAAACTTGCGCTTCGACAGCTTCGAACGACTCAAGGGCTAGACTAAATAGTAAATACTACTTGTAATACATTATACATCCGTACAGGGATGCCAGAGTAGCCAATAACCATCAAACTCATTTATTGGAATTTACTGCTATAGACGATCCCTAATCATGCATAGGCACGTTACACAACTAACAAAAATCACGTGTCATGAGTAGTCTTTTTCATATATAATTTGTCTATATATTGACCCAAGGAAAAAAACAAATTATATATTAATTTTGTTCTTCACAAAACTGTTACTATGGTTGCACAGTTGACATTCTTATTTGCAGGAACATTTACTACGAATATATACAAGAAACTCTTCTTATCTAATAGTCATGTATCCATGTTACTTCATTTTTTACGTATTGAGTTTTAGATAATCTTGAATAATAGTCATATAGATCTCTTTCAAAACAAGTACATTGCATACCCAAAAAAAAAAATTAAAGAGAGTTTGAAAAGTAGATGTTACAATTAAGATCTTGGTGGGTTTTCATAGAATTGTGTACCAGGCGTAATCGTTTTATCCGGGCCTTGATTATACAGAATGCCCTTGAACTGATGACCAGCTATGCCTACCGTCGTCTGATATGCATATTGGCAATCTCCATCTTCGGTACCACTTATTCTAACGCACCGGAAAAGTGCATCCGATGTCACTTCATCTGGAAATGTTGCATCTCCCATCTCTAACCCTAGCAAATTACACACCATTTAGTGGCTAGTGCTAACACTTTACGACAAAACATAATATCAAATCCTAACAAGAACACAATGCTTTGATTGTCCCAAACACAAAAAAAAAATTACCTTAATTTACTTTTTAAATCAAATAAACATTTTCATCATTTTGAAATAGAATTTCTGTATTTAATTTCTTGGATTATACGTGCAATGTCTACAATGATATTTGATCAAAGAAAAAGTGATGCATAGTCTTATAAACATAAAGGTAAAATTTCATATTTTTAATTACTAAAAAGAAACCAAAAAAAAAAAATCAATTATGAAACAACAATGCAAAACTGAAAACAAACCTGATGAGTTTAAAGTAGCCGGTTGATCAATCTCTCTATACGGATTTGGGATGTTCCCAACTCGGTCTCCACCGGTTATTGGGTTGGAGGTTGGCGTCTGTATCTGCTGCCGTTCACGGCGTTTGGCGATGGGGATCCAAGTGCTCCTCACGTGAGTGGGACAGTCGAGCCCGTGGCTCTTGCAGCAAGTTCTACACCGCCCGTGCGTGCACCCTTTCTTGGCTTGGTTTCCACAGTCTTGACAGCTTATGGTTAGGGATCTCGATGACGTGGTCAAATCACAGACGTTGATCTGACCCGGATATAGATCGAGGCTTGGATGCTGCCATATCTGATTGGTGTGGTGGCTCGTGCTTGGGTTATTTGTGTTTCTGTACCAAACCCAATTTGCCTTTTGTTGATTGTCTTCTTCGTTGTTTCTTGATGACCCTATCCCAGCCATTTTAAACTTTGACCTAGCTAGCCCTCCTATAAACCCTAATCTAGAGTTTACGATATCCATAATTCACAAACCCTAGTTGCCATGAAGTCTTGAGCTTTTGATAACTTCGGCCACGTCGCCTTATTTTCTTCTTTGAATGGTCTTCTTAAAACCTGTAATCCTCTCCGATCATATTGTGTGCTTTCATAGCTGTTGTGCAAAACGAAATCAATAAAAGGACATTAATTTCTCCCTTTATTTTTACCTCATCTTTATCTCTTTCTCTCGGTTCATTACTAGTACTCGTCTCATGGACCATAGCTTGCCATGTGGTAGTGATTTAACCGGAGAAATCGCACATGGGTTGTGTCCCAAGGTCATATATTAATGTACATCATCCTATGCTTTGCTGATTAAATTATTCGCATAAAGATTTTAGTTAAGGTAATCTTCGATTTCATACGACAAATAGTTCACAACTTGTCGAAAATTTTGGTTTCTTTTGTTTTAAATTTCATACGACATATGTGCAAGCACATGCAATCATTCACATTCGAAAATTTCATTGCGCTTAAAGTTTAATGATAACACAAAAACTATTTAAATTTTAGAATCTGAAGCTTCAAAATGCAAATTTTACTCTATACAATGCAAATTTTACAAAACAGGCGAAGAAATATTTATGTTGGTTTTTTTTTACTTTCACCAGTCCCCGATATTGGCCAATTTTCACATTTTTGGTAATTATTTGTTTGTAAGTGTTGTAACAGAAGCAATTAAAAAAGTGTACATAGTAAACTCATATCCGATATGCTCAAATATTTAAAATTTATAGGGGACGTACGGAGAAATATAAGAAGCATGTTACTCTAATTTGTATAATACTATATCTATATGTAGTGTGGCTATTCAAGGGAACAAAGCGCCACCTACGTTATGCTCTTTTCTGTATCCACTACTCCATTAACTAGGGGTGGGCAAAAAAACCGAAATCCAAAAAACCGAACCGAACCGAATCAAAATAATAGGTTTGGTTTGGTTATGGTTAAATCTAAAAATCCGTTTGGTTTTCATTTTAGTTAAGCATTTGGTTTAGGTTTGGTCTGGTTAAAAACTGTAAAACCGAATGATTTTTTTGGTTTTTAAAAAAAATTTAGGATAAATTAGATATAATTAGTTTCTCCAACTTATAACTTTAAATTGTATCACAATATCAATATTTTTTTTCTTTATTGGGCTTATAGCTATTGATCTCTTAGTAATCTATCGAATTACAAAACTAAATTTGGATTCTATTTTTTTTTGTGTTTAGGTTTTACTTTTATGTTTATTTTTAGTTATGTATCAACTATCTATTTTTTAAAAGTATAAAATAACCATTAAAAACCGGAACCAAACCGAAACCGAACCGAACTGTAATACATATGGTTTTTATATGGTTCCATTTTTTATGAAACCGAAAAAACCATAAACCGAAAAAACCTAACCGTAACCAAACCGAATTACATATGGTTTCTTTATGGTTCCATTTTTATAAAACCAAAAAAACCGTAAACCGAAAAAACCGAACCTAAACCAAACCGAAAAACCGAACGCCCACCCCTACCATTAACTTTTATCGTCGTCGGTTAAATATGAGAAAGAAAAAAGGAAAAATGATTGCATATGACAACACATCGCCACACATACAATCAATATAAATGTTTTATTAACTACACGAACTATTGTCATTACATACTGACATGCATAAACAAACATGAGTTATGTGTACAACACCATAACCATCTAATTCTGATACTTTCTTTGCCGGAATCCGGTGCTAACCGGTATTGACCGGCGTTGACCAATTTTTTTTTTCATAAACAACAAAAATCAACAAAATAATTACATAACTTTACTAAAATATTATATAATAAAATTTTACTACAAAATAGTATAACATATATACATTTTCCTTTTGTAAATTCAAAAGTTAGTTTTAAAGTTTATACCATATTATATTTATTATATACAAAAGGGAAATGTATATTTGTTATGTACTATATTATATTTGTTATATACAAAAGGAAAATGTATATTTGTTATAATACTTTGTAGTAAAATTTTGTTATATACAAAAATTTCCTTTTATATAACAAATATAATATGATATATAACAATGTTCATAGACTTTTTATAATTGAGTCTATGGTATAAACTCTTTTCTATAAGATGAAACATATAATTTTTTCTTAAAATCTTTTGGCTTAAAAATGTTCATAGACTTTTTATAATTGAGTCTAATTTGTTTTTTTTGTCAAAGTATATTGCACCTTGCTATATATTTAACCTTTGATTTAACATTTTTTTTATATACTTGTTATATAAAAATATTTAATAGCATGCTACATAATAAAATATAATAGGTTATACAAATGATATGGTATAAAATTAAAAACCAAATTTTGAATTTATAAAAGAAAAATGTATATTTGTTGTATTATTTTGTAGTAAAAATTTATTATATAATTTTTTAGTAAAGTTATGTAATTTTTTTAAATTTTTGTTTTTTGAAAAAAATAAATAAAATTTTTAATTTTTTGGTCAACACCGGTCAACATTGGTCAACGCCGGTCAACACCGGATTCTGGCAAACAAATCATCGGAATTAGATGGTTATGGTGTTGTACACATAACTCATGTTTGTTTATGCATGTCCTTATGTAATGACAATAGTTCATGTCAGTAACAAAACATTTATATTGTTTGTATGTGTAGCTATGTGTTGGCTAATACTTGGCGTAGCTGGCAAACATTTTTCCAAGAAAAAATCATAATAAGTAACTTATATTTATAAAAGAAACACTTTACTTTTTAGTGGAAGATATATTCAAACTGTTTTTAATTTCTCTAACTGCTTAATAAAGACATGGACGAAATATTCTTCATCATTTATTTTTCGTGTCATCTAGTTTTTGAGTTGAACTGTTTTAAATTTAAATTTAACCCACGATAAAAAACTGTTTGGGCGACGAAATTGGAATAGTCCTGCAAAAAAATTGAAAAACTGTTGTAAATATAACTTATCGTAATCGTAACTAATCGTTAGTTAAACAAGAACAAATTGTGGAAATTAATAATTTGTATGTATATAGGGAAAACAGAATGGAGTGATAAGAGAGGGATAACGCCCGAGAAGATATCAAATTCGTTCTCAAATTTGTTGAGCGATTCTCGAGTCTTCTTGTTTATGTTTTTCTTATTATATTCTTGATATAGTTATATATTTTTGTAATTAGTCTTTCTTTTTTTTGTTTAAATTCTGAAAGCTAGAGGGATATCAGGAGATCTCCAACGAACTTCTGTAATCTATATATATGATCGAACTAAAGTATTACCCACTTTGATTTTAGATGCATTTTGAAAAAAAATATCAGAACTGTTCTTAATAGATTATTTTGAATCTCCTTAATAAGATTTTTTAAAAGTTATTTTATTCAATTATAAATGAAATATTTGAACAAAATGAGGCATAGAATCGGATAGTGGAATTGATAAAACAGAAATGATTTTCATTCGTTGGCAAAATGAAATCCATTAGAATCTAAACAAATCTTAAAAAGGAAAACTAAGCAAAACCTACCAATGTTCAAAGAACACTAAAACATTTAACTAGTCTTATTCATGAAAGAACATAAACCAACCCTAAGCTGTCTCCTCCTCCGGCAAGTAGTATCTGTTCTTCAACCAAATAGCATCGGCAATAATAGGCTCGTCATCTTTGTTCCTATGCCAAGTGTAATGGGCATGAGTCCTGTTCTTTATCTCAAGCATGGCGTGTCCGAAACTGGCCTCCCTAAAGGCGGAATAACTTGGTTGCGGCTCCGTGTAACTGCATGAAAAATAGAGTATCTTAATCAAAGAAGAAAGATACTAAAGTTTTAATCAAGGTCACTATACAATCTTTTTTTAAAAAGAAACCTGTTAGCAATTCCTTCTATGTTGCCTCCATCTCCAATGGTAATGTAAACGGGTGCAGATTGGTCTTTCACCGGAGTACTCATTCCGTCAGTGATATTGTACTTAATGTTGGAGACACGCTCTGATCGCTCGTAGGCATGGACATGACCAGCAAAGACGATATCGACTTTGTTTTCGACGAACCATGGCTCGAACGTAACTCTCATGCTCTCACCTTCCATGTAGTGATAATTGTTGCTGTTGTACCACGGCGCATGAACAAGAACAATCAACCAGGGAGTCTCTGATCGGTTAACTTTCTTGAGCTCATCCTGGAGCCACGAGTTCTGAGGAGTGTACTTGTCTATAGTACACAAGAAAACATTAACATTAATGTGATATAGATCAAAATGTAGTAGAGTGCTAGTCTTAGATCGTACCATAAGCTGAGTAAGAGGAGAGCACGATGATGTAAGCGGAGGCTCGTTTGATGGAGTACCAAAGCGGAGAAGTACTCTGTGAGGCTCTGTAGGGAACATGGTAGCGGTTCATGTACGGCTTGAAGGGTGTTGTCTCGCCCTGCGTGCAATTCAATGTTTTAACTCTAAAACTAAAAATGTGTGTTCTTTAATTATGGAAAAATATAAATAGATAGGAACTTACTAAACTCTGGGCGTAATCAATCTCGTGGTTCCCTGCGGCCCAGATCCAAGGCTGGTACGCGGCGCTTGGTTCTACAAACCGGGCGTATGAATCCCATTTTCTTTGGTCGTGATTAGGATGATCATCAGCGTAAGACAAGTCTCCGGCAAAAAGCACCGCTTGGCCTTTTGGGTTCGACATGTAATTGTACAATGTCTGGTTGGAGGCATAGGTTTGGCCAAGATCACCTATAAATGTAACGTAGTTAAGATTAATAAAATTAGATACAAAACCTCAAAATTTGTTTTTGAAAGTGTGAATCTATGGGTTACCTATGACACCGAATGTGTAAGCAACATCTGGACCAACTTTTGGTGGAGTCATGAAGTTGAATTGTCTAATGGAGCGACCAGTTCCAAGCTCGTAGAAATACTTAGTATCATACTGCACACACAAAAAAGTTAGTATATTTAAGAACCATATTTAACTAGATAGATAACTTGGAGGGCAAGGCTAAGTAAATGTACAAACCTCAAGCCCTTTAATGGTGGCGTGGTGAAGAAAACCAGATGTGTAGTCGTAGTATCTATAGGTAGACGTTGACGCTACAGCACTCATCTTTTCACTACCATCAGTATCAGCGTTCCAATATCTAACGATATTGGAACCATCGTCCAAGTTTAAAGGCGTTACCCACGAGATAATCATACCTCGACCAGCGTGATCTCCTTGTGTTATGTGAACCTGAGAAAGGAGCAAGAGTGAACGCTCAGTAAGTCCCAAAGTGAGAAAAAGAAAATGTAAAAAGTGATTTTATATAGAGAAATTGAGAATCACTTGTTCCGGAGCGTTTAAACCGGCGGGAGGAGGAAAGGTTTCGAGTGGCATTTCTTCGGATGGTTCAGATACTCTGACATAGCTACTGGTGACTCCGGCGTGGCTCACCGCGAAGATGCTTAGCAACACGACCGCATAGCAAAAGAGTGCTAAACGATTCAACTTCATTTTGTTTTGGTGTTTAGAGAGAAAGCTAATAGCGTGTGTTTTGCTTTGTAAATGATGTTTTATTATGTGATCGAAATGTTTATATAGAGAAAAAAGAATGCTAGGTATATTCGACTTAAATTCTTCTTAAAGATTTTGTTCCAAAGAGAAGTAGTTAAGAAAATATTCTTAGAATTATTCTAAAGATGTTTAAAAACGATATTCGCTCATTTGAGTAAAAAAATAATAACTGTTTTTTTCCACAAATTGAAAATATATTGACTCTATACGGAAAATAAGTATAATCAGTATAATCAAACTTGTCATTACATCCAAATTTAGCTAAAGCATGTGCACTGTTACAATTTCTTTTTATAAAAATAAATATAGCATGGTGTAATTTTGATGTCCAAAATCTTATATTTTGTAGAAGATTTGTTAGTGAAGCGTTTAAGTGTAAGTCATTAGCCATTTTGATTAAAGTATCACAATCAACCTCAAAAACAATAGATAATCTATATCCTTTAATCCAAGCCTATTGTATTGCTACCAAGAGTCCTTTTGTTTATGTCGGTCATCTTGGTGGTCTCTAGGGGATCCTGAATAAAAAATAGATATATTTTATTTAAATATGTTATTTCAAAGAAAGTTTGTTTAGAATATATTCTTAGAACAAAGATGTTTGAAAACGAGATCCAGCTGATTTGAGTGAAAGAATAATAATTATTTGTCACTGAAAAATCATTCAGTAAAAATATCACAACAAGTCTATTTACAAACTAAAAGATATTCTGACAATTTATTCGGTTACAATGTTTTTCTCATCGAGATATATATTAACTGAAAATATCTATTTTATTTTTAATCCATCAAAAAATTAATTAAAAAATAAAGGAGTTATTAAGAAATATATGTTCGGCCGATGGCACTAGTCTAATTGTTTGCCAAAATTTTCATTTGGCCATTAACCAATGTGGCAAATTAGTACATATGCTATAACTCGAATTGAAATTTATTTATACAGATTTTTTGAATATTTTTATATGTTAAAATAATATTTAATTAGTTTTATTAGTTTTTAATTAGTTTTATTAGTTTTATTAGTTTTATTAGTACATATGCTATAGCACGAATAGATATGTTTTATTAGTTTTTAAATAATCACATAATATAATCTGAACCCGTTATCTGTTGTAAATATTATAATTTATCATATTCATTACATTTAAACCGTCGTCTCATATAAATATTTTAAATCTTTTTTAATTACTTTTGGTAATTTGCTTTAGTATGTTCAATATTGATCATATTTTTAAAAATATCAAGTTAAGCTTGAACTTTATAATTTACTAACAAACTATTTTCCCATGATTGAACTAGAAAGTCAAATTCTTCATTATTTATGTGATTATCTCTAAGCTGAGTCGATGAAAATCAAAATCAAAACATCTAATGGTTAGAAAATTGTGTTTTTTACATCTATAAGACTACGATAGTGGAAATAATTGTGGATTGGGTGCTTTTATGTTAGTTAAATAACACAATGATATTATCCTATGATTCTAAAGAATTGAGAAGTGAAAACAAAAAATTGCACAAAAATCGTTAAATTTAAATATATTCACCAATTTATTGCAACTTAATCGTTGATTGTTAATTGTTTTCCATTATATTATAAAAAGAAGAAATGAATTTTATTCAGGAAGTTGATGAAGTTCATAAAAATGCATATATTAACTGTATGGGATAAACGACCAATTTAATACAAAAATTATGGAAAACATGATTTTATCTATAGTATTGCGGCAAAATCTATTTCAACATTTTGTTTAACATGATTTTATCTATAGTATTGCGGCAAAATCTATTTCAACATTTTGTTTACTTCATAATAAATTGACAAATAAAAATCTTTTTTTCTTTTAATCCCATTATAAATTTACTGAATAAAACTTAAAATTATTGGAACAAGGTTCAACCAATTTTTTCACAGCTAAATAATTACCGGAATGACAAATAACACCAAATACTAGTACTCAGCATAGGTGAGGTCTGCAGATCTAAACACTCACCCCGGTTATCAACTATACCTATACGTTCTCAAATTCTTGTTATATTTCTATTCTACCTTGATGACCATTTTGCGATAGTCTAATGGCCCTAATTTAGACCATTATAATTATATAATCATGTTCCATCTGGCCTTTAACAACGTGATTATATAAATAACCTTTTCATTATAGAGATAAAATAATTTAAACTCACAAATTTCAGATTCTTGACATCAGGAAATACATGCAAACTCATACAAAATAAAGAACACAAATATATCTTTCCACTCATTTCTATTACGCCCAATCATTACTATAAAATCAAGAGTTATTAATTTTCCTGCAATTCTTCCTGATTTCACCACTCGAACCTGTCAAGGGAGAGATGTTCCCCATCTTGACCATCGATTCTGCGAACTGCTCAAAGAACTTTTCTTGATCCTCTGCATACTTCTTCACGAGCTCTCTCGATTGTTCATTGCTAGAGAACAAGACTTGGTCGGAATTCAACAGTCCCATGTTCTCGATCAAGTTCTTGAAGTAGCTGTTATCAAACCTCCCGGCACTGTTGATGTCAAGCTCCGACAGGATTTGATCCCCACCAGATCTAGGGCACCTTTGACGCAAGTTGGCAGCATAGGATTGCTCTAAGGTTGTGTCGGGACTTCCGTTTCCAGATTGGTTGTAAAGTCTTTGTCTGAAACTAGTGCATCTTGAGAATCCAATGGTGTGGCTCCCTGAACAAAATGTGGGTAAGGTTATGATTAAATTGTCTTTGAAGGTTAAACGTTAGCCTGAAGTAAATCCAAAAAAGTAAAAAATTCTGTCTTGTGTGTGAAGTAAGGTTACCGGAGAGAGCAACAACGTCGGTGAGGTCAAGACCTTGATTGTTGAATCTCGAGACAATTGTGTTGAAAGTGTTGTTAGGTGCAGGGATGTTGTTGTTTGATCCACTCAAACTTGCACTTGTCGAATCTCTTCTTCCCAAAGGAACCATCCAGCTTGGTCCACCAGTCTACACACAAACCAAACCAAATCAGATCTCGAAAATTTTGAAAAAGCAATAGAGACAGAGGCAGAAAAATAAAGTGGCTTACAAGAACAGAGGAGTCTCTAGCAGCTAGAGTTAAGGCGTCAGCACAAGAAACAGTGTTAGGGCATTCACTCTCCAGTGCAGCTTTGATCTCGTCAACAACTTCAAACCCGCGGGCCGATCTGCTGTTAGGGTTTGAGTTCTTCTCAGTAACTATACTCCCACTTGTGTCTAAAAGCAACGATCCATCACAACCCTACACAGATTCAATTAAACAGATGAAATTAGAGAAGATTAATCTCAAACATTAGTCGTTAACTTGTTGAGAAAGTTACTTAAAAAAAAAACTCTTCAATACCTGAACGAAACAATCATGGAAATGAAGCCTCATAAGGGAAGCAGCCATACGAGTCTCCCTTGCAACAGCGTTGGCTACAACTGACCTCACAATCTCCTCGGCTCTAGGGCACGAGCTGCGGTAGAAACCTGGGAAGAGATTCCCTCTCTCACCGCCATAGTTACTCTCGTCGTCGTCGCAGATGCAGAGAGTAAAAGGGTAAGTAAGATATAGAAGAACGAGAAAGCTTCCGATTCTTGCCATTGTCAGTTTCGGTTAGGTAGATCAAGCAAGAAGAAAGGAGATAGATGACTTTGTGATGGTAAGAGATATGGAAGAGGAGAAGAAGAATCGAAAGTATATATAGGCGACTAAGGCGAGAGAGTTCGTGGATTTTGGCGTCATGGAGAGGAAAAAACAATGGCAATAGAGTTGGTACCTTGATTGGAGTCCATTAATTAAGATAAATAAATGAAAAAATGACAATACGTATATTTTTAAAAAATGGTTTGAATTCAAAGAGACTATACAAAATCTTGGGTTTGGTATACAAATGTCCCAAACTTGCATGAGTTGTTTGACTAATTCACCTCCATTTTGGTTATTATAATAGTTTGTTTGTTATTAAGGTTTGTATAAAGTTTAAACTCAATTTAATTTTGATAGAGCCAAAATAGAACCAAAAGTTAAAAGTGATGGAAATGTTAAGATGAAATTTGTTACAAATTTACGTTGATCTAATAATATATAACTGGTTCACCTAATACTATATAAATAAAATTATAGTATACAAGGTGTGATTCGGTCACAACGCACGCGGCAAATCTTAAACGCGTTTTTTAGTCCTTGACACTAAAGATTTAAACATAGCTGTAAGAAATGCATTGTATAGTTTTACTTGGTCGTGGTTAAATAATAGTCTAGCAAATATGTTTGTGGAGTTTTTTTTAGAAAAAGGGACAAATAGTAGGAACAGTTTCTAACTGCTCTTTTGACAAAAATGCGATAACAAGTAATATCCCTCAAAATTTCATTTGTTTGTTGACTTATAAACAATAAAAAATGCAAAAGGGGTTTTGTCTTCTATCATAGAACATGGATATGCAGGTAAAAAGCAAATCTAAAGGGTGAATAAAATAACTACGAACATTTCAAACGCGTGTTGCGAGTCCTACTTGCACTTAGTTTCTTGACTCTTGACATGGTCTCTTTCTAGAAACTAATCAATGATCAAGAACACAAAAACCCAAATTAGAATGTCATCCTATATATGGGGTAAGTAATTATGTTTGCTATGCAAAACCATGTCTAGAATCATGAGGAAAAAAGACAGTTTAATTAATGGGTTTATGATATACAAAAGATAAACAGTATGTGTATACTAGTGTTATGATTATTCTTTTAATTTAATTACTACGGAGTATAACAATTTTATACATGAAAAAACACTAACAATAACAGACGACTAGGTAACAACCTGCACATAGTGCGGATAAATCAATTTAAATATAATGATTATGACTAAAATTATTATTTTGAATCTAAGATTAGTTTGTGTAAAACAAAATATGTAACCAAAGTTTTTGTTTGTTTTATTTAAATTTGTGTTTATTTTGTGTAAAACACCCGTGAAATATATATTTGAACGTGGAAAATAATTTTAACGTGGTGAAAAAATTTGTATGAAAATTATTTTAATAAACTATGAGTAATTATTATGTTTTTAAAAAATATATTCTATTGTTTTTTTAAGAAGTATAATATAGATTCAAATTAAATGGCTACAAATGGTTTTAATTTGTCAAATGAAATTTGATTTAAATCTATAGTGGCATATATGTAATTAGTATTAATTAATAAGAATTATTTGCTAAAATGTGTTTTGAGCTCTCTGGCGAGACGACATATCATCATTTTTTGCAAAAATGATTCTCTATTAATATATAGGGGATTTAAGTTTAAGTGTTTGACCCAAAAAAATCTCTAAATTCTGTTGTTATTTTAGGTATAGAATATTAATAAATTGAGAAGTTTTTGTATCAACATTTGAAATAGCATGAACTCTCTTGATGAGCACCTTAGTATATCCAATATATAGATAAAGGTTTCTACATTTTCCATAACAAATGGCCAAATGAAACTGATTCAGTGATTTGTTTACAGTTAAAAAAGCGGACCAGCGATAGCTAAATGGGCCAAAAACATTGAAAGCTGATTAGGCTTAGTACAATATGGGCTAAAGCAATAATTAAGAAAATATAATTGGATTTCATTATCAATTTTAAACTTCTCCGATAATCACATGATTTTAGTTTTAATTTGAGCACTGGAATACTTTCAAAGTTACAACTTATCATATAATCCCTAATCATTTCTTTGTTTGCTTTGTTACCACAATTTTCGATTTGCTCCAAGCTCCATATAAGTTATCTTGTTTTCATGAGATAAATGATATTTTCCAAGTTTAAACTATATATTTAAGATGGCTTTAAATCCAGACGAACAATAGGATGAAACATACGAGATGCTCATGTATCACATGTGTACGCACCAAGTCCAAACACACACACACATATATATATCGTAGTCATACCTAATAATTGTCTCATGACATATACGAAAAACAATAGCCGATCGTTAGTGATGAGATCACTTTTTGGATTATATTTATTGTAAATTAAACAAAATCGGAAGATACAGCCAATTATTTTCAGCAAGTGTGTAGCTTCACATATACAAGAAGAATAAGACAGCCAATAGTGATTTTATTTTATTTTTGTTGATGATGTTTATATTTCGTTTTCATATTTATGCCTGTGACATGCATAAAGTTAAGATTGAAATCGTAAAGACACAACACAAGACCAACTTTTTATATTTATAATAATAGGATATAAAAAGGGAAAAAGATTAAAGATAAACGTATGCCTTATTATTCAATCATAGTAATACAAGTGTACAATATATCAAAGATGCAAGGAAAAAGAATTAAACTAAATTGACACTAAATGTTTTCTTGACCACATATGTAATAAATACAAGAAAATCTTCAAGATACACACCATCATGTTTTTATAAACGTTTTGCGTTCGTACAATAAACTTTAATGTATACTTTTCACATATACTGCCATCATTTTTTTTTTAATCATTGATCATTTGAAATACTGTCCTTTTATATGAATAGTGCTTTAATATAAAAATAATAATAAATGATTATTATGAATTTCTGTCCTTTTATATAGCGAAAATGTTTGACTGAGGAAGGTTTTAATAGACTTCTAAATATTTATGCTAAAAAAACCATCAATATAACATTTTTTTCAAGTTTACCTTGGCTTGCAAAAATACAAGTCGAATTTAACGCAATGATTTAACATATAATTATTTATTCAATAAAGTTAACGGTAATGGTGGTGACCGCTGGTTAATTTTTTTTAATTTGACATATATTTTTTACATGTTAAAAGTAAACTTGTAAAAAATATTATTTAACTTGATTATGATGTTAAACAAATGATAGAACTATAGAATTAATCAAATCGGAGACTCCTTAAATAGAACTCCATAGGATATGATTGGCGACAAGATATGATTGACATTGAGCAGATTTGGTGGATGAGAAATATATTGGTGACGATTAGATGGGAATCTATTTACACAAGAGGCTCCAGTATTTGGATTGATGCAATAAAATTATATGTTGTTTTGTTGCAAAGAATTACAGAGACGTCGAAATATTCCAGAAAAACTGTGGTACAGACATTTTGGTGCCACTCTTTCTACATTACAGAATTAGTTTTGAACATATTGAGTTTAATGTTACGTTTTGTGAAAAGAAGTATCAACCAAAAGTTACTGCATATAATTTGTAATAAAGAGAAATCAAATATAAAGTTAGACAATAACGGATCTTCTGATCAGTTAGCGAGTTAGGCTACTCTACGTAAAGCATCGTCAAAATCTGTTATGTTGTATTTTTCTTAGTGTATAGCACATATATTTATGTATGTAATAATTTTGTTACATCATTTTGAATGTCTTTGTAAAACTTTTTGATTTTAATGAAATTTATTTTTGCTATAAAAAAAAGAACTCCATAGATTTTTTCACAATATTCTAGATCTATCTTCTTGTTTTCAAAAAATTAGCTTCTCCTTCATTGTTAGGAAGTTTAATCATTTAGCTGCATTAACAAAAACAGCTCTTTTATCCTTTGTACCAAATTCGGTATAAGTTTATTATGAAATAAAAAATTGTATTTTCACCCAAAAAAAAAAATACAAAGCTCCAAAATTATTAATCAAATAACATACATAATAATTAAAATTGCATCTCAAAATGAACCTAAACCATCAACCAAAAAGCTCTCTTAAATGTGTGTTTGTCTTTCTTATTAAATTACAAATCCAAATAGGTGCTTTTCTCGAAATAGGGAAATACAACTACTAGTATGCTTATAATCATAGAAATTTTTTTTTAAAACTATATTATAATCGTATAAACAAACCATATCTCAAAAACAATTGGAATAATTAAAAGTGAAGACAAAATCATGATAACATAAACATAATCAATCATATAAATATAACAAAACACACACCAATACATGACAAAGTACAACTCATATATATGCCCCAAATATATATTAAAAGTTGATATTTATCCTTCCAACCAATCAAAGATGCACGTACTATAATTACATCATCACACGCCAACCCAAAAAAAAACAAAAAGCTAAACTTAAAAAACAAAAAAAGGAGGGGCAACAATAATAATAATACTAATCCTTAATTAAGTTTANTTATGTTGTATTTTTCTTAGTGTATAGCACATATATTTATGTATGTAATAATTTTGTTACATCATTTTGAATGTCTTTGTAAAACTTTTTGATTTTAATGAAATTTATTTTTGCTATAAAAAAAAGAACTCCATAGATTTTTTCACAATATTCTAGATCTATCTTCTTGTTTTCAAAAAATTAGCTTCTCCTTCATTGTTAGGAAGTTTAATCATTTAGCTGCATTAACAAAAACAGCTCTTTTATCCTTTGTACCAAATTCGGTATAAGTTTATTATGAAATAAAAAATTGTATTTTCACCCAAAAAAAAAAATACAAAGCTCCAAAATTATTAATCAAATAACATACATAATAATTAAAATTGCATCTCAAAATGAACCTAAACCATCAACCAAAAAGCTCTCTTAAATGTGTGTTTGTCTTTCTTATTAAATTACAAATCCAAATAGGTGCTTTTCTCGAAATAGGGAAATACAACTACTAGTATGCTTATAATCATAGAAATTTTTTTTTAAAACTATATTATAATCGTATAAACAAACCATATCTCAAAAACAATTGGAATAATTAAAAGTGAAGACAAAATCATGATAACATAAACATAATCAATCATATAAATATAACAAAACACACACCAATACATGACAAAGTACAACTCATATATATGCCCCAAATATATATTAAAAGTTGATATTTATCCTTCCAACCAATCAAAGATGCACGTACTATAATTACATCATCACACGCCAACCCAAAAAAAAACAAAAAGCTAAACTTAAAAAACAAAAAAAGGAGGGGCAACAATAATAATAATACTAATCCTTAATTAAGTTTATTATTAATCAATACATATTGATATCATTAGCCATGATGGGTTGGTTAGAGTAAACCGAACCACCCCAATGATTAACACCACTCATCATATCATCGTAATATCCGTCAATCCCAACCGTACGATCATCGAAACCACAGCCGTCGATCTGGTCAACACCAAATCCTGCACCGTTAGATTGCACGAGATCAACGATCTCGTTCAAAGACTGGAGCCTGGTGCTAAGCTCAGACATCTGAGCGGTGAGAACAGAGTTCTCGGCTTGGATCTTCATGTAAAGCTGAGACGTCACGGTGAGGCTGTTCAAGATCTGACGGTTGTCGTTCGAAAGCTGATTGATCTGAGCCGTTAGATCGTCAACGTGTTTTTGTTTACGCATCCTTGACCTACGTGCAGACTCACGGTTCGACAGCATTCTTTTACGTTTTCGCTCGTCGACGGTGACGACGGAGTCTGATGATGGGTTGTTATTACCGCCGTCGGAAGAGCTAGAGCTCCGGTACGTGCTGCTTGATGACGCCATTGATATTTTTTAAAAACAAGAAAATTACAATAAAAGGACAGATCTTTATGTTTTTTTTTTTATGTTGTCTGAAAATTAATGAATATTGTATGTAGTTTTAATTTTATGATTTAGATTCGGAGTTTGTAACAATTCATGAAACGTTGTAAAACCAGTAGAGGAAGACGACGGAGAAAGATTGAACGAGATGGGTTCTACGGCGGAGAGCAGATTTAACCGTGAGCCCAGAGAGCAGGATTTCGCAGAGAACCGGAGTCATCAGTTTCCGAACATCAAAGACTTGGTTTTTATGGTTTTTCCTCGGCGAGGAACGGTCTGAATATGTTTTTGTGTTATGATGATGACAGAACAGAGAAAGAAGAAAGGATTAAAACAGAGGAGAGGTGATGAAGATGTTTTGTTGTGGAGAAGATGCAAAAACAGAGGAGATGGATAAATAAAGATTTTTGTTAAGGAGATAAGGAAGAGAAGATGTGTGAAGGGGAAAGAGGTTTTTGATGAAGGGTGTGTTGTGGATTATATAGAAACCAAATCTCAAGTATCTCATCCACTTGTGTATTGTTTTTTAGGAAATAATGGATGGTGGAAAGCTGGAATACGCGCCCATTGTTTTATAATTTTTTTTAATTATAAATATTATGTAGGTCAGTAGGTGGGTGTGTAGTTTGCCTTTTTTTTTTTTTTGTGTTGGTGATGAAACTTTGCTTTTGGTAAGACTGTATAATTTCTAATGGTAAGTATGGATTTGTGTGAGAGTAATGGTGTGATTAATGATATGGAGTAGGGTGGACAAATAGGTAGGTAAAACTTGACCGGATATCAAGATTGAATTGTAGGAGTAGGATGGACATAAACAGTCAAAAGTCTTGAAAATTGCATCTTTATTAGAATGACTAGGGAAAATTATTTAATGTGGTATTTGTTATCATTATTCAGTCAATGGCATTGAATATTTTGATACATTATAGATTTATAGTAGTGATTTACATGGAAATTTTAAAAATTATTTTTCAGACAAATTTTAAAAATTATTTTGTAAAATAATATCACATGAAGAATTTCAGAAAAATTGTCAAAATGTAGGATATTTAACATAAAACATACTCCCTCTGTTCTTCATATAAGATATTTTACAAATTTTGGTTTGTTTCATTTTATTTGATTATATTGAATTCTCTAAGCAAAACATGTATATTTTAAATAATTTATAATTAAGGGAGCCTAGGTTCCCTTTTGGTAAGAAAGAGGGAACCTAGGCTCCCTTAATTTATTAAAAGAAAATTACAAATCACAGACGAACACGTCAAGGGCATACAAACCCGTTTGCATCCTCTGTAAGAACCGAAAGTAAATTACTCGGACAAACATCTAGCAGCTGTAGACCAAATGGTAAAGAAAATGCATAGCTAGCCAATGCGTCTGCAAGACGATTCGCCTCTCTATACACATGGGTGATACGGACAGACCAGTCCTTTGATAAGAAGCCATAGCACAAACGTATTAGGAATGACAGGGGATGAGTATCTTGTATACCTGATGTAGCACCTGGTGTTCGAAGCATGACAAACACTTCATGGGCCTTTTACGTGTTTGTCACTTATGTCGGTTTTGGGATTTTTAGGATCTTTCTGTTTTGTTTTGATAAGGTTGCATCCTTAATCTTAGGATTACGGGAGGTTTTCTATTTTCTTTATTCTTAGGATATTCATTTGCATCTCCTTTATATGGAGCTTTCAACATCTTTGTAATTCAGTTTTTGCATAAGAAAAATCAATAAAAGCCAAAAATAGGCAATCTTAATTGCCAAAGAGCTTTGCGTAGCTTAGCACTGAGAGGAGTACTCTCACCCTTGTTACTCAGCTTCCGCTTCTACACCAGTTGGTATCAGAGACAGGACGTTCTTGGACGTTTTTGTTTCTTGCGGATGGCTCCTATCACAAAACCTGGGATCAAAACCAATCCGGATGACGCTCCAGCCGGCGAACCTGTCATGGATTGGGCAGCGTTTCAACAAAGCTTGTTAGCGATACAACAAAGCTTGACCGTGATCTCTACTTCCATACGCGACCTCGGAGACACCATCGTTGCTCGTTTACCCGCGCCAGCTCAACAACCGGTGATCGATGGCGAGCCTAACGTAGTCAACAATCAACAACTCCAGTTACGTGATGATGTTCAGCGTCCTCACAACGCTGCTGTTGACGACGGTGCTATTTCTCGGCGTGATGTGCGTGTAGTTTGTGGAGATACGAACGACACACGGTGGGAATCAGGCTTCAAAATTGAAATTCCAGAATTTCATGGTGGTGTTCGTGGTGATACATTATTGGATTGGCTTGTTTCCGTTGATGAAGTTTTAGACTTCAAACAAGTGCCGCCAGAACGTCGTGTTTCGCTGGTAGCAATGCGTTTCAGAGGCCATGCTGCCTCATGGTGGAAACAAGTCAAGACCACGCGCGAACGTACGGGAAAAGAACCAATACGCACTTGGGACAAGTTACAAAAGCAACTATGGAAAACTTTCCTTCCACATAACTACGAACGTACAATCTACAACCATCTTCAGAACATCAAACAGGGTGCCCGCTCCGTCGACGACTATGCTGAAGAGTTTGACCTGTTATTGACACGTACAGAGGTTTTTGACAATGAGAACCAATTGGTCTCGCGTTTTATTGGTGGACTACGTCGACAGCTTCAAGCTGCCTTGGCACAATTTGATCCGACGTCCATTGCTGAGGCGCATTGTCGAGCAGCGACATTTGAACAACAGTTCCGCTCAAACAATTGGAATAACAGTGGTTCTCGTTCCCGCACCATCGACACAGGCCAACAAACTACGGTGACCACTTCGAAAGACAGTCATGACGCTTCTCCAACACCTGCTGCCAATACACCATCTGAAGACCAACCTCTACGCCGTTCAACACGTCCTCCTGCATTACGCTGTTATGCCTGTGGAGAACCTGGTCATAGGCAAACTGCATGTCCCCACCAGTCTCGTCGCGGTCTCTTGCTAGATGATTCCTTGGAGACCGATGACTATGGAACAGCCTATGATTCGTTGGGAGAAGAAGAACATCTGGAGGATTTTGCTCTCCAACGCACTCACGGGGATCAGGGGCGCTTATTGGTCGTCACACGGTCTTGTGTTGCTCCTCGCCGTCAAGACTCGCAATGGCTCCGCAACAACATCTTTCGTTCTACCTGCACTATTCGCGGCCGCGTTTGCAGTTTTATAATAGACTCGGGAAGTTCTCGTAATGTCATTGCTGAAGCCACTGTGGACAAGTTGGGTTTGACTCGAGAACAACACCCCGCTCTGTATAATCTTGGCTGGCTAAATGAGGGGGTTGCTATGCGTATTTCTCAGCGCGCGTTAGTGCCTTTTTCTATCGGAGAATATTATCGAGACAGCACTTATTGTGATATTGCTCCGATGGATGTAAGTCATGTCCTCTTAGGCAGACTATGGGAGTTTGATAGGAAGATTATTCATGATGGAGCTCAAAACACTTATAGCTTCATATGGGAAACTCACAAGATTCTTCTCTTACTATCCAAAGAACACTCATGGCCATCTCCTCCGGATCCACCAAAGTCGACATTGCATCCAGTGCCTGTTCCGCCCATTCATGCTACGTTTTGTTCATTTGCCACGTTCGACGCTGAGTTTCGAAAAGAAGGTATTATCTTTGCCTTAATGTCCACGTCTACTTCATCGACCGTATCATCTTGCGTTGACCCTCAGCTCACCGATGTTCTTCGCGAGTTTGCGGATGTCTTCCCGGCTGAGCTTCCTACTGCTCTTCCTCCTCTACGCAATATTCAACACCAGATTGACCTCATTTCGGGTGCTTCACTGCCAAATCGACCGCACTACAGGATGAGCCTGCTTGAACATGAAGAGTTGCGGCGACAGGTAGAGGAACTTCTTTAGAAAGGTCACATCCGCGAAAGCCTCAATCCTTGTGCTGTTCCTGCTCTACTTATCCCCAAAAAAGACGGTTCATGGCGAATGTGTGTTGATAGTCGCGCTATTAACAAGATTACAGTCTGTTATCGGTTTCCAATACCGCGCCTTGATGATCTCTTGGATCAGATCGGTCAGGCTACTGTATTCTCCAAGATTGACTTGAAAAGTGGATACCACCAGATACGCATTCGACCCGGTGATGAGTGGAAGACCGCATTTAAGACACGTGAAGGTCTGTTCGAATGGTTGGTCATGCCTTTCGGCTTGTCCAATGCTCCTAGCACGTTTATGAGGGTCATGAACCAAGCTCTTAGACCATTCATCGGGAAATTTGTGGTTGTCTATTTCGACGATATCTTGATATTCAGTAAGTCCGTACCTGAACACTATCAGCATCTCCGAGACGTGTTGCTTGTTCTTCGTCACGAGAAGTTATTTGCGGGTAAACAAAAGTGCCAGTTTGGCGTGCATGAGGTCCTGTTCCTCGGTTATGTGGTCTCCGACAAAGGCTTGGCTGTGGACACTTCGAAAGTTGAAGCGGTAAGATCTTGGCCGATCCCAAAGAATTTGACAGAAGTCCGCAGTTTTCACGGGTTAGCGTCTTTTTATCGACGTTTTGTCCATCACTTTAGCACAATCATGGCCCCAATTACTAGTTGTATGAAAGAGGGGAAATTTGAGTGGACTCCGGAGGCTACAGAAGCCTTTGAAATCATTAAGGAGAAGTTAACCTCTGCTCCTATCTTGGTGTTACCGGATTTTACACTTGCCTTTGAACTCCATTGTGATGCATCGAAACTTGGTATTGGTGCTGTTTTAAGTCAGCTCGGTCGGCCTGTTGCTTATTATAGTGAGAAGCTTGCTGGTGCTCGGGGTCGTTACAGTACGTATGACGTCGAATTCTATGCCATTGTACAAGCCATCAAGCATTAGCGCCACTATCTTGTTCACCGCGAGTTTGTGCTATTTACGGATCATGAGGCTCTTCGTCACTTGGATAGTCAACCCAAAGTCTCTTCGCGCCATGCTACCTGGATTGCTTTTCTCCAGCAATTCACCTTTACCATTCAACATCAATCGGGAAAGACTAATCGAGCGGCTGATGCCCTTAGTCGTCGTCATGGTCTCCTTACCACCATGCACACTTCTGTTCCCGGGTTTGCATCATTTGCAGATTTATATACTACCGATCCTTTTTTTGGGCGTGTTCTCCTTGATGTTCAGCAAGGCCTCAACAATGATTATGTGCTTCATGACGGTTATCTCTTTAAAGGGTTACGTCTTTGTGTCCCTGACTGCAGTCTACGTTTGCAGATTGTGCGAGAATTGCATCATGAGGGGCATGTCGGTCGTGATCGAACGTTGCAGTTGGTGGTGGCTTCTTATTTTTGGCCCTCCATGCGACGTGATGTTGAACGGTATGTTGAGCGATGCCGTACGTGCCAAGTCTCGAAGGGTAAAGCTTCTAACGCCGGTTTGTATTTGCCGCTTCCTATTCCAACTCAACCATGGACTGATGTTAGCATGAACTTTGTTTTGGGACTTCCGCGGACACAAAAGGGTAATGATTCTATTTTTGTGGTTGTTGATCGTTTCTCTAAGATGACACATTTTATTCCCTGTAAGAAGACAACCGATGCGGTAAGTGTGGCTGTTATGTTTTTCCGGGAAATATATCGACTTCATGGGTTGCCTTCTTCCATCGTCTCTGACCGTGATACAAGGTTCCTTAGCCATTTTTGGCGTTCGCTGTGGAAGTTGCTCGGTACTAGTCTCAACTTGAGCACCGCCTACAGTCCGCAGACTGATGGCCAGACGGAGGTCACAAACCGTTCGTTGGGGAGCCTGTTATGCTGTTTGGTTGGTGATCACATTAAGGGGTGGGACGCTAAGCTGTGCCAGGCTGAGTTTGCTCACAACCATGCGTTGAACCGGAGCTTGGGTTTCAGTCCGTTTCGTGTTGTGTACGGGTTGGTTCCGCGGGGCCCTTTGGACCTGACTACATTACCAGAGAAGACGCGCATTCATGGGGGAGCTGTTGAGTTTCTTGAAGACTTACAAGCGGTGCATGCGCAAGCTCACAACAACCTAGTGAAGTCCGCTGCTAGTTACAAAGCCGCAGCTGACAAGAAACGGCGGGAGGTCCTTTTTGAGCCTGGGGATTTAGTGTGGGTGGTCATAACAAAGGATTGTATACCGCTACATGAGTATAATAAGCTCAAGTCTCGTAAGATTGGGCCGGTGGAAGTTCTGGAACGCATTAATCCTAATGCGTATCGTGTACGGTTGCCGGATCACATGAAGACGCATAATGTGTTTAACGTCAAGTACCTGTCACCGTTTCGGGGTGATTACGACGATCCGGATTCGTGGTCGAATCCTCTCCCACCTGGGGAGACCTGATGTAGCACCTGGTGTTCGAAGCGTGACAAACACTTCATGGGCCTTTTACGTGTTTGTCACTTATGTCGGTTTTGAGATTTTTAGGATCTTTCTGTTTTGTTTTGATAAGGTTGCATCCTTAATCTTAGGATTACGGGAGGTTTTCTATTTTCTTTATTCTTAGGATATTCATTTGCATCTCCTTTATATGGAGCTTTCAACATCTTTGTAATTCAGTTTTTGCATAAAAAAAATCAATAAAAGCCAAAAATAGGCAATCTTAATTGCCAAAGAGCTTTGCATAGCTTAGCACTGAGAGGAGTACTCTCACCCTTGTTACTCAGCTTCCGCTTCTACACCAATACCTGTCTTGAGAAAACCAACCACGAGTTTGGAGTCCACTTCCACCTCCAAACACCTAACACGCCTTTCCCAGGCCATCACCAATCCGTAATAGATACCCCAGAGTTCGGCCAGAGGAGCAGAGCAAAAACTAATGTTAAAAGCAAATCCAATGTTAATAATATTTTTTATTGGTTAAACTAATTTTTACTACTTATTAAATAATATTCATCCGCACTTTTAGTCATTGGAGTATTTATTTGTTTTCTGATAAAATTTGGAGGAATTTATGGGTTGATATGTGTTGTTTAGTTTTTTTCGGTGACATACATTTAATATTTAATTAATATTAAAATTTTGGTTGTGATAATGATGAGATAGTATTTATTATGTTAATTTATACAAAATTTGAATGTATAGATGATTTAAAGTGTATTCTATTCGTTTACACTAGCTTTTTTTATTGTCACCAATACAATGTTTGTATAATTTGTTCAATCTTTTTAGGGAATCTTTTTATTTAAAAAAATAACTACCATAAATTCAAAAATTGGAACAAATCTAATGAATGTTCATCACATGTAACATATATCCTTAATTTATATCCTACAATTAAATAAAAATTCTTGTTTGTTTTTTATTAACATGAAAGCTCAGTTATTGCATTGATTTACATAATTTTTATTTCTCTATTTTTTTTTGTAAAGTCACACAACGAAAAGCACTATCCTCATTGACATCATTTCTTTAGTTATACATTTTTATCAGTAATTTTTAATTTGATTTTTTAAAAAAATATTTTACAGCCCTTCATCGTAAATTTAATTGTTTGAGAATTTAATATGTTGAGTAGTAAGGATATTCTATTTTTTTTTTTTTTGTAAAGTCACACAACCAAAAGCACTATCCTCATTGACATCATTTCTTTAGTTATACATTTTTATCAGTAATTTTTAATTTGATTTTTTAAAAAAATATTTTACAGCCCTTCATCGTACATAATTTAATTGTTTGAGAATTTAATATGTTGAGTAGTAAGGATATTCTATTTTTTTTTTTTTTTTAAACAGAGTTGTAAGGATATTCGTTTAAGTTATATCATATTGAGTCAATGAACAAATATAATATTGAAAATTTGGTTTATTATCAATTACTATAATATTTTTGTATACTTATATATTTAAGTAAAGTTGTTAGAAGTTTAACCCTACTATCATGTGCTATCTTACAAAAAAATACCATTGCATTTTACTTAATTTAATAACTAACAAACGAAAAGCTTATATTAGTTTATAATATTTTGAAATTATTTTATAAAATTATTTAACAAATTCTACTTATTGTTTCAGAAATCTTAGAAAACGTTCAGAAATCTTAGAAAACAATAACAAGCTATTTAGAACAATTATAAAGCTCAGTTTTATATATAAAACTAAGATTAAATATTTGCATCCCTAAATTATTTAATAATGATAGATATATTTTAAAACTAAGATACAACATTGCTTATATTTTAAAAATAGAAAATATTAAATCTAATTTATTAAATATTTTTTGCACTGTACATCGACGCAATAGCATCTTATTAAGATCTAACAAATCACAAATGTTAGGTTTTATTCAATATAATATATACATCTACAAAAATCAAAAAAAAAAATCGAGATTTCTAAATACAAGCGCTTCAATACTAATTTTATTTTATTTTATATTAGATTTTACCAAATTTATATAATTCACGGATTTAAACATTGTATCATATACCGGGTTATGAAACTAAGTAAATTAAATGTGAAACATTATAAAATGTATAGAGTAAAAAGAATCAAATAAAACTTTAACTATTATTTTATAACTAATAAACTACAGTAAAATTTACGAAAACATTTCTTTATGCTGTACAGCACAGAGTAACTATCTAGTTTCTGTTAAGTTACTTTTTCATTGATATAATTGTCTACACAATGATGATAATGTTGAAATAACTTTATGGTTACCTATGGTTCATAGAAAAGATCTAGGTTTGACATGAACTGTTAGGCCATTGTGGTTTAGCAGTGTTAAATTTTTTGTGATGGACATCTAGCACACCCTCTTATATATTTATCAAATTATGGGAAAAAACCCAACAAATTGAAATTATGATAATTATTCTTCTATATAATTAGTTCATAATGTATTTTCATATAAATATATGTATGGATATGTGATATATGTTCTGAATACAATTTTAATGCAGAAAAATGTAAATATATCTGATTTTCACATCTTAGCATCAAAAGTAAAATATCTGATTTTTTCTCTTTTAAAACTTTAAAATGTAATATTATTCCTTGCTTTCCATATAAACTACAAGATTTAAAGGAAAATGCGTTGCTATTTTTCTTAATCATGATATTTCTAAAATAGATAATTCATATTTTTAAATATCAAGCTCACCAAAAAAAAAATTACGGAGCCGAAGGGATAAAAGATGACCAAAGAATTAAAACAAATTAAAACACTCAAAGAATACTATTGTTCAAATTAAAACACTCAAAGAATTTATGAATAAAAAAAATTTGAATCTAGATACCATTGTTCTCATACATAATAAGTTACTTAAAATTTGACACAAGGACAATGTTAACATAAATTATAATTATAGTTCATGTCACATACTTTTTGATTTATATGGAACCGTAACATCGAAATACAATTTGAATTTTAAAGTATTTCAACATTTTAATTTGACAGAAGCCTTTCTTTTATAGTTAACTTACTAGATTAGGACCCACGGTGTACCGCGGGGCAAAATTATTTATAATTAAAAAATTAAAATTATAAATTGTATTTGTTAGTTAAATATATTATAATTATATAATAATTGTTAAATAAACCATATAATACCGCAATATATTTTTTTATATATAATATTTATTTAAATTTAATTAGATATGTCTATTTTCTGATACTGACAGTGTTAACAAAATAATAAAATGATATTTTACCCGTGTAACACTGAGTTACTCAATTTTTTAATTTATATAAATATCGATAAAATCTGTCCTGCTATATAACTCCGTCTCGAAATATTTTAACTCACACTGTATCATCTTAACTTTTAATATTTATTTTGTATCTACGGTATAATATTTATCATAAAAATTGTAAAATTTTTTCATATTTAAACTTTTAAAAATCTTTAAAATAAAGAACCGGAATAAACTAAATAAAAGTTTTTAAAGTTTGAATGCTTGATAAATTAAGGGTCTACTCATTTTTATTCATAATCATTTTGGCAATTGAGAATATCATTAATGTTGTAGTTATTGCAATGTAATTTTCCGAAAATTTTGTCAACAAATTTATTTTCCAGAAATTTTGTCTAAATTATTAGCAAAAGAGTATATTTTCGAGGGTCATACGAAATTTTAGACATCGTTTTGTCTACAACCTAAATAAATGGAGACATTATATTATGAATTATCAAGAGACCCATAAAATACTAAGAGGTCCATATAAAATTGCTAGAAGTCTGATAGAATTAATTGCATTAGTAGCATTAATTACAAAAAGTTTCCTTATTAGTATTTTTGAGCAAAAACTGCTGCAAAAATACTAGTATATATTTTTATCTGGCTCCGTGCGCTGACCCGAATCCTAGTAACTTATAAAAGTGAGTAAAAAAGGCTGCTGACACAACTTTAACAGTTTCACTTCACCTGATACAAATTTTAGTGTTAATCTAATAATTCACCAACAACTACAAGTCTACAATGCACGACACCGTCTTTGACGGGAATCTCTTTTATAGATCTGCACCGTACGAGACCACGTGCATTGCACAATCCATGTTCTCAATGAGCGGCTCTTAATATACGTTAAAGCTCCAATTTAAAATTAAACTATACTTTAACTATTTGGCAAAAGAAACATTAATATATACAAAAAAGAATATTTAAAGGTGATTAACACTTAACCTCTAAGCAGAGGCAGGGGACAATAATCACATGGGTCCATAGCTCATCTCTTCTGGAACTTCATTATAACAAATTCTTTTAATCGTATAAAATATTGTTTAATCTATCAAAATCATCCCCTAATCGGAGTTGAAATGACGACTAATTGCCAATTAGCGCATTATGGTTAGGTGAAATCTCTATTAACATTATTTCTCTAATGAGTTTATATCAGAAAGATATGTGGATGAGTGGATCCTTAAATTAATTATTTTAGAAAGAATATTCTAAGATACCGTTAAAAATTGTTTTCCAAAAACATCACAATCTTTTTTTAAAATAAATTTTTTCTTTACAAAAAGGCTTCCTAAATATTTTCTGGTATTATCAAAAAGACAGTATTTTAAAAAACTTCCTTCAACTTAATTCTCCACCATGTATCGGGGTATCTTTCTTTGTCAGAAATTGTATAATTGTAAATGTTATTTTCAAGTTTAAGTGTTTTGCTTTTATCAATGACGTCCCGGTTTACGTATCAAGTGTATTAACAATGAGAAAACATATTAAGTATGTTTTCATGATAATAACTTAATAAGATAACTTAGATAAGACAATGCAAAGTTAGGTTGGAAGGGGCCATCAAATCATAATATTGCATACTCTTTATTTTAGCTTAATTTTATTATTATGTTAATGATTCTTTATTATGTGCAAGTACCACTAGCTAGCATATACTTTGCAAATTAGATGTGGTTAAAACCTATATGTATAATGTATTGTCAAGTTAGTAGGCATTAGGCAACATGAATATGTCGATTCCTAGAACCGTTTACAGATGCTAAAACGTTAGAAACTCATATACGAACTACCATTTAAAAACAAAACTGAATTGACCCAAGAGATATACCTTATTGTTTAAACCGTTTACAGCATAATTAATACATACCAGATTACCTGAAGAGTCAATATATTTATTCACAAAAAGTAGTGATGTACAGTAAAACCTCTATAAATTAATAATGCTGAGACCAAGATATTTTATTAATTTATAGTGATATTAACTTATCTATAAATTAATAATTATTATTTTATAGTGTAAATTAATAATTATTAATTTATAGATATCTTTTTAATAGTTTAAAATTTTAAAATTATGAATTGAGACAATTTTAGCATAATAAAATTATACTTTTGGATTTTGTAAATTTTACGGTATTGGAATTGAATTTGTAATATAGAAAACATTATTAATAATAAATTACAAATACAATAGAGAAATTTACTTATACACATGACATACATAAACTCAAGTTTATGAATAATAATATCAATTGTTGTATTTTCATAGTCAATCAAACTATCAAAATGTAAATGATGAATATCTAGAAATTGAAAACTTAAAAAAAACTTAGCTATTTTTATGACATGTTACAGAATATTTTATATCATTATAATTTGAAAATACAACATAACAATTGTTTTATAGATATGAGCTTTAGGGGAAACATACATTATATATATATATATTTGTAAATTTACATGATTATTAATTTATGATATTATTGGGACTATATTTTACATACAGATTTCAAAAAAATTATTATCTTATTATCTTATCAAATTTTGTTATTTTTTACATTGACTTAGAACTAACAAAATGTATTAATTTATAGAGTATTAATTTATAGAGGTTTTACTGTATTATACGACTAGTCACTAGACATGAATTTTTTTTCTTTATAAACAATGTACGACAAAAAAATGGGGTGCTTAATGAGTCACAAATTGTTGGCCTCCAACTTTGAGAAAGAAAAGAGAAGAGTGGAAAGATGAGGAGAAAAGTAACAGTTAATAAAATTTTTAAAAAACAAAGTCACTGCATGCCACAGCTCATAGGTCAGACCTTAAATTGGACCATTCCTTTTTTAAAAGAAAAATAAATTTCTCATTAATTTAAAATTGGTAAAAAATGAGATGTCAAATAGAATTTTATCTCACTTTAATGTGAGGTTATTAATATATAAATATCTCAATGATGTAATTGATGAGGAATATTCCCAAACAACGATTTATTTTATATTCATTGAACCTCTTTTATAAAAGTTTAAACATGTAATGGACATATCCATGAGGTCACTTATCTTATGATTATTGAGTTGATTAATATACAAATGACTTGTAAGTCAGCATTTTCGGCACATTTACTATTAATTTCGAAAGCTTTTTCTATTTACTATGTTTGTCTCAAAACAAAATGAAAACTTATTTCTGACATATTTTAAAGAGCTTAGCCATAAATATTAATACAGAAAACTCAAAACATAGAAATTATCTAGCGTCGTTCACTTTTGTAAACGGTCTTTTAAAAGTCGAATACCTAAATAATAAAAGTATTTATTTTTCTATAAAAATGAGATACCAATCTTAAAGAGTAATATTCCCTCTGTCTTTTAAAGATGAATGTTATGTGATTTTTTTTTTATCTTATAAAAATTGATGCTTTACCATTTTTAATTAATTAATATTAAATTTTTATAAACTTCAAAAAATAATCATTAAAATTTTTGAACTTTAAAAAATAATCATTAAAATTTTGAAAATCTGAATAGTCATTGATTTATAAATATATAATATTTTTTAGTAAGAAAATAATATTATATTTAAAGTTAATTATTATTTTTTCTTAATTTGTGTAAAAATCCTCAAATATCAATTTTTGAGGGACATAAGGAGTAGTTTCAGTCTTTCAGTGAATTTCATGCAATATTAGTGATTTACAGATTTAGTAGTTTCTTTATTTTTTTTAGGTCGGCAACTGTTTTTTTTTTGTCACACGTCGGCAATAGTTTAATATGCGAATTTACACTATACTAGGATAGTATCCGCGCTATGCCGCAGATTGTTTTTTTTTCTTTTTTATTACTATTTGTTGTGTTTTTTATATGTTATTTGTAAGTTTTTCTTAATTTGTTTGGAATTGTTGGTATGCAGACTATTTTTAATAAGCAATTGTAATTTAAGATAAATAAGATTGAGCATTTAAAAATCTTGTAAAAATTGGAATTTAGTATTCTTGATTTTGCTCAAATTTTATTGTATATTTTATACATTTTAATATTTCTAAAGTAACCACTTGAATGACATCCTCTTAGAAAATTTTCTTTCTTTTTATTTTCTTTTAGTGAAACTTTCTTTTACTTTAAGAAAACAACAAAAGTCTTATTTTATTATTCTAAACAATGTTTTAAATCTGATCTAAAAAGAAAACCAAAATATCAGTCAACTAAATTCCGTCACGAGTTACTTATTTTTACTTTTATTTTAATAGTTAATATTGTAAATAGCTGAATTAATATATATATCATTATAAAGATTTAAAAAATTCTTAGCTTAATTTTCCCTTATATATATATATATATTTGTTGGTTTGAATTATTTGTTTTGTATAGAAATTTTTGAAAAAAATGATTTTCTTTCCGTAAAAATCATATTGATAATGTAATAACTGGAAAAATGATTATATAAACAACCAAATAAGTTTGAAGACAAAATATGTTATAACAAAAATAATTATGTTGTCCAAAGAAAACACCATACCTCTCCGAAAATTTTTACTTTTACTTCAAATTTGTATTCTTTATGGTGATTCAGCAAATTACCTTGACATGATCCAGATTATGCACAACAACTCTTTTAATTACCATATATTTAGAAAACTTTTCCCATAGCTATAATTTTACTTGATGAGCCGTAAATCTCACTCCAAAATTTGCATATGTACTAAACAGCAAAAATAGAAGCTATTATTTGGGCTTTGACCAATCATACGGCCAATTAACACCCTAACACAACACACTTCTTTATTTGGGGTTTGACCAATCATGCGGCCCATTAACACTTCTCATTACCAAAACACTGTAAGCCCAACTTCTTTAGGCTGCTGACATATATTAATTGTTTTAATTTAATAGGCTGTTGATTTTTTCTGAGGTGTCAACACCAGCTTCAATATTGAGGCTGATGTATCAGAAGAGGAGAGCAACACATTCTAGTTTTATTGTATTGATATAAAAACAAAGAAAGAGCTACTATTATGTACTACTTCACCACTAAGCAAAGCCTCAAAGAGGCAAAGAAAAAAGCTTTATTTTACTTCTGTTGAAGAAGATTTTGTAAAAGATTACAAGTCATGTGCTTCTGTTAAAAGTGATTTGATTCTCTGCATCTTTAAAAAGTAAAAAAATCACACGATTGTCATCAGATCATTTTCTTATGTCATGTGTGTGCGTAAAGAAAATTATTTAAAATTATTTCTGTTTTGTTATTGAATTTATAACATACCTTTTATTATCTCAAAATTATATATGAAAACTAGATTTTAAATTTTTTCACCTAATTGGATCATATGAGCTAATCTTCTGTTGTCAAAAAAAAAAAAAACTAGATTTTAAACTCGAATTAGTTTACCTAATTGTTCTTAATTGATTGTCTAAATGAATTTCTGTGCTAAATAAAAATAGAGGAATATGAGATTTTGTTGGACATGCTAAACTACATTTTGAAGCTGAAAATTTGTTGATTGGAAGATAAAATACTCATCCTCACTAGAATAAGTATCATATCTTAATTTATTTTTTAATTTCTATATACATACTTTTTCTGTTTGATAAAAATGTCATTTTAAAGATTATTTATATTTCCAACACAAATTTTGCTAACAAAATATCAATTCTAACCCTATTATTCTAGCTTATTAATTAGAAAGAGAAATAAATTTTGTATATTATAAAAAAACATAGGGAAGTTTATATATATATATATATATATATATATATTATTTTTTGCCTACAGAAAGTTTATACATTTTTCTTAATTTATATGAACACATAGTATATTGACAATTTTATGAAACAAAAATAATATACTCCTTCTGTCCATGATAGTTTGATGTTTAGAATTTTTCATACATATTAAGATAGAAAGAGAATATGATTAATTTATTATCTATCTTTATTTCTCTTTTATTTATGGTCATCTCATTTATCTATAATGATTTATTTTTCTGACATTTTTTCCACTTTCCTAGTAAAAATATTTATAAAATCAATTTTTTATAGAGAAGATTTTTTTTTTAAACCATCAATTTATTAGCTATAGAGTAAACATAAATTTAGAAAATTCTCAAAAGTTTGTAATCTATGTATAACAAACTAGGTAATAAATGCATATTGATGTCGAGAATAAAAGAAAATAATACAAAAATTTTGACGTTTAGATGTTATAAATTTTATGGTCTTAGAATTGAATTTATAATATCTAGAAAACATTATTGACAAAAATTATAAATACTATAGACAAATTCACTTATATACATGACATACATCAATTCAAATTTATAAAAATATAAATTTTGTATTTTAATAGTCTATCAAACTATCAATATAATGCATATCTAAAAATTGAAAACTTTTAAAAATTTTTAACTATTGTTATGACATATTATAAAGTATTTTATATTATTATATTTTGAAAATACAACACAACAATGTTTTTATAGATATGAGTTTTAGGAGAAGGATACATTATCATATCATATATATATGATTATTAATTTACGATATTATTGTGACCATATTTTATATGAGAATTTCAAAAATATTATTATCGTATTATCTTATCGAATTTCGTTATTTTTTACATTGCCCCGACTTGGGACCACAAAATTTATTAATTTATAGTGTTTATTAATTTATAGAGATTTTAGTGTATACTGTAATTAAATGTAATTTAACAATATACAATATAATACACATTTAATTATTATTTTATACAGTACATAGGTAGGTAACAGACTAACAGTTAACACCTTTCTGACGCGACCATGAGCCAAATATAGAAACTTGGGCTTGGAGTTTCTATTCCAACCATAACATTATTTATGTGGCCATAATTAATGTTGGCTATACAGTTCCATCCTTGTTTTGTATTTTGTCCTCGATGTCTCTGTTAAGTTTTTCTTCTGTATATACAGTAATTTTCTTTCACAAAATATTTTTTTTTTTAAGCTATACAAGTTGAGTTGTGCTTGGGGCCCCTTAGTGTTTAGGTCAGCCCTATATCTTATTAGTCCATTCTTATTTATATATATATTTTGTTGGCTTCTTAATGTTTTCACCTAAAAAATCTTTTTGATATTTTCGTTTATTTGTTTACTTAATAGAATTACGATAAATAGGCGCATAACAAAGTCTTTCAATAAATAAATAGAACACACTAATTTCAATTTATCTATTCTGAAATTGATTTGGTTGTTTTAAAAATAGAGGACAAAATATTAAGTGACACAAATATCCAATTTTCCGTTCTAATCAGTTGAGAAAACATGTTGGTCCGCTTTGTAAAAGGTAGCATATTACTTGAGATATAGTATGAGCATCTAATGAAAAATAAATAACTAGTGTGGCTGGTTAGTGGCAAGGGCAGCTTTACAAAATACAGGATTTGGTCTTAAAAATCTGAAGTAAACTCATCAACAACTCAAAAATAATGTAAGAAGAACAAAGCCTTTTAACTTAGTAACAAACATTCAAATTTACAAAGTGGGAAAGAGATACTGAGAGCAACATTTCAAACTCTGTTACTAACTTACTACTACTCACTCCCTCACTGCAACTAAATCATCAAACCAGGCGAGATCAAAGCACCAGGCTTTTTTATCCATTTGTATCCGCGTTTGTGGACTCGCTATATTACATAACATCAAAGCTGCATTGTAGAAAGAAAGAAAAAAAAAAACTGTAAAAGCTTACTCTTGATGATCACTGACGATGATTGATTAGGCGTTTCAGATATCAGCTTCAGGGTGGTAATACAGCATCTCATTCCACATCATCTCTCTGATCATCGGTTCCTCCATGTTCTCATCTATGTCCAGAGCGATTGGGACATTTGCAGGCGGGTTGGATCCAGGATCAAACAGCCCCGCCATGTACGGGTGCAAGAGTGCATCCGTCACAGAGATTCTCTTGGTCGGATCAAACACAAGCATCCTCTGTAACAAATCTATAGCTAGAGGATTGGCTTGTGGATAAAGATTGGAGAGATGAGTTCCTCTTGAGAAAGGAAGAGACTTTATAAACCTTCGAGCTTTCGGGTTGTCTATAAACCGAATATCAGATTCTTGCTGGCTACCAACAACATTGATGATTAGCTTAAGCTGGTTGAGACATTCTGTTCCCGGGAAGATCGGTTTCCTACCAAGAATCTCAGC
>NC_025699.1:27016975-27022111 GCF_000633955.1 Camelina sativa
TGATTATATAAACAACCAAATAAGTTTGAAGACAAAATATGTTATAACAAAAATAATTATGTTGTCCAAAGAAAACACCATACCTCTCCGAAAATTTTTACTTTTACTTCAAATTTGTATTCTTTATGGTGATTCAGCAAATTACCTTGACATGATCCAGATTATGCACAACAACTCTTTTAATTACCATATATTTAGAAAACTTTTCCCATAGCTATAATTTTACTTGATGAGCCGTAAATCTCACTCCAAAATTTGCATATGTACTAAACAGCAAAAATAGAAGCTATTATTTGGGCTTTGACCAATCATACGGCCAATTAACACCCTAACACAACACACTTCTTTATTTGGGGTTTGACCAATCATGCGGCCCATTAACACTTCTCATTACCAAAACACTGTAAGCCCAACTTCTTTAGGCTGCTGACATATATTAATTGTTTTAATTTAATAGGCTGTTGATTTTTTCTGAGGTGTCAACACCAGCTTCAATATTGAGGCTGATGTATCAGAAGAGGAGAGCAACACATTCTAGTTTTATTGTATTGATATAAAAACAAAGAAAGAGCTACTATTATGTACTACTTCACCACTAAGCAAAGCCTCAAAGAGGCAAAGAAAAAAGCTTTATTTTACTTCTGTTGAAGAAGATTTTGTAAAAGATTACAAGTCATGTGCTTCTGTTAAAAGTGATTTGATTCTCTGCATCTTTAAAAAGTAAAAAAATCACACGATTGTCATCAGATCATTTTCTTATGTCATGTGTGTGCGTAAAGAAAATTATTTAAAATTATTTCTGTTTTGTTATTGAATTTATAACATACCTTTTATTATCTCAAAATTATATATGAAAACTAGATTTTAAATTTTTTCACCTAATTGGATCATATGAGCTAATCTTCTGTTGTCAAAAAAAAAAAAAACTAGATTTTAAACTCGAATTAGTTTACCTAATTGTTCTTAATTGATTGTCTAAATGAATTTCTGTGCTAAATAAAAATAGAGGAATATGAGATTTTGTTGGACATGCTAAACTACATTTTGAAGCTGAAAATTTGTTGATTGGAAGATAAAATACTCATCCTCACTAGAATAAGTATCATATCTTAATTTATTTTTTAATTTCTATATACATACTTTTTCTGTTTGATAAAAATGTCATTTTAAAGATTATTTATATTTCCAACACAAATTTTGCTAACAAAATATCAATTCTAACCCTATTATTCTAGCTTATTAATTAGAAAGAGAAATAAATTTTGTATATTATAAAAAAACATAGGGAAGTTTATATATATATATATATATATATATATATTATTTTTTGCCTACAGAAAGTTTATACATTTTTCTTAATTTATATGAACACATAGTATATTGACAATTTTATGAAACAAAAATAATATACTCCTTCTGTCCATGATAGTTTGATGTTTAGAATTTTTCATACATATTAAGATAGAAAGAGAATATGATTAATTTATTATCTATCTTTATTTCTCTTTTATTTATGGTCATCTCATTTATCTATAATGATTTATTTTTCTGACATTTTTTCCACTTTCCTAGTAAAAATATTTATAAAATCAATTTTTTATAGAGAAGATTTTTTTTTTAAACCATCAATTTATTAGCTATAGAGTAAACATAAATTTAGAAAATTCTCAAAAGTTTGTAATCTATGTATAACAAACTAGGTAATAAATGCATATTGATGTCGAGAATAAAAGAAAATAATACAAAAATTTTGACGTTTAGATGTTATAAATTTTATGGTCTTAGAATTGAATTTATAATATCTAGAAAACATTATTGACAAAAATTATAAATACTATAGACAAATTCACTTATATACATGACATACATCAATTCAAATTTATAAAAATATAAATTTTGTATTTTAATAGTCTATCAAACTATCAATATAATGCATATCTAAAAATTGAAAACTTTTAAAAATTTTTAACTATTGTTATGACATATTATAAAGTATTTTATATTATTATATTTTGAAAATACAACACAACAATGTTTTTATAGATATGAGTTTTAGGAGAAGGATACATTATCATATCATATATATATGATTATTAATTTACGATATTATTGTGACCATATTTTATATGAGAATTTCAAAAATATTATTATCGTATTATCTTATCGAATTTCGTTATTTTTTACATTGCCCCGACTTGGGACCACAAAATTTATTAATTTATAGTGTTTATTAATTTATAGAGATTTTAGTGTATACTGTAATTAAATGTAATTTAACAATATACAATATAATACACATTTAATTATTATTTTATACAGTACATAGGTAGGTAACAGACTAACAGTTAACACCTTTCTGACGCGACCATGAGCCAAATATAGAAACTTGGGCTTGGAGTTTCTATTCCAACCATAACATTATTTATGTGGCCATAATTAATGTTGGCTATACAGTTCCATCCTTGTTTTGTATTTTGTCCTCGATGTCTCTGTTAAGTTTTTCTTCTGTATATACAGTAATTTTCTTTCACAAAATATTTTTTTTTTTAAGCTATACAAGTTGAGTTGTGCTTGGGGCCCCTTAGTGTTTAGGTCAGCCCTATATCTTATTAGTCCATTCTTATTTATATATATATTTTGTTGGCTTCTTAATGTTTTCACCTAAAAAATCTTTTTGATATTTTCGTTTATTTGTTTACTTAATAGAATTACGATAAATAGGCGCATAACAAAGTCTTTCAATAAATAAATAGAACACACTAATTTCAATTTATCTATTCTGAAATTGATTTGGTTGTTTTAAAAATAGAGGACAAAATATTAAGTGACACAAATATCCAATTTTCCGTTCTAATCAGTTGAGAAAACATGTTGGTCCGCTTTGTAAAAGGTAGCATATTACTTGAGATATAGTATGAGCATCTAATGAAAAATAAATAACTAGTGTGGCTGGTTAGTGGCAAGGGCAGCCTTACAAAATACAGGATTTGGTCTTAAAAATCTGAAGTAAACTCATCAACAACTCAAAAATAATGTAAGAAGAACAAAGCCTTTTAACTTAGTAACAAACATTCAAATTTACAAAGTGGGAAAGTGATACTGAGAGCAACATTTCAAACTCTGTTACTAACTTACTACTACTCACTCCCTCACTGCAACTAAATCATCAAACCAGGCGAGATCAAAGCACCAGGCTTTTTTATCCATTTGTATCCGCGTTTGTGGACTCGCTATATTACATAACATCAAAGCTGCATTGTAGAAAGAAAGAAAAAAAAAAACTGTAAAAGCTTACTCTTGATGATCACTGACGATGATTGATTAGGCGTTTCAGATATCAGCTTCAGGGTGGTAATACAGCATCTCATTCCACATCATCTCTCTGATCATCGGTTCCTCCATGTTCTCATCTATGTCCAGAGCGATTGGGACATTTGCAGGCGGGTTGGATCCAGGATCAAACAGCCCCGCCATGTACGGGTGCAAGAGTGCATCCGTCACAGAGATTCTCTTGGTCGGATCAAACACAAGCATCCTCTGTAACAAATCTATAGCTAGAGGATTGGCTTGTGGATAAAGATTGGAGAGATGAGTTCCTCTTGAGAAAGGAAGAGACTTTATAAACCTTCGAGCTTTCGGGTTGTCTATAAACCGAATATCAGATTCTTGCTGGCTACCAACAACATTGATGATTAGCTTAAGCTGGTTGAGACATTCTGTTCCCGGGAAGATCGGTTTCCTACCAAGAATCTCAGCGAATATGCAACCAACTGACCAAACATCAATGGAAGTTCCATAGTTATCACAGCAAAGAAGAAGCTCCGGTGCTCGGTACCAACGAGTAACCACATACTCTGTCATGAACTGCTCATTGCCTTGGCTCGTTCTCGCCAACCCGAAATCACAAATCTTGAGATCACAATTAGCATTGACTAAGAGGTTCCCTGGCTTCAAGTCACGGTGAAGTATGTTTGCAGAGTGAAGATACTTCAATCCCCTTAGCAACTAAACATAACAAACAAAATGTCAATATTACAACCAACCGATAAGAACTCAAAAACTTAGACTTACTAAGGAAGGACATACGACGTTACCTGAAACAAGAAGTACTTGCAGTGATCATCAGAGAGTGACTGAGAGGATTTAATAATCTGATGAAGATCAGTATCCATCAGCTCATAAACCAAATAAACATCTTTGAAACTGGATCTAACAGCAGGCAACATAACATCTTTAAGGGCGATGACATTATCATGCCTCACATGCCTAAGAAGCTTAAGTTCCCTCAACGTCCTCAAAGCATCAACACGATTCTCAAACACATTGTGAATCTTTTTAATAGCAACTCTCTCGTTAGTCTCTCGGTTGATGGAAGAACAAACCACACCATAAGCTCCTCTACCGATTGGTTTGATAGGAACATACTTAGTATCGATTTCGAACAACGTTTGCCACATAGAGTAGTAATGTTTCCCTTTCTGTTTAATCCCATTTGGTGGCTCAACTAACATCGCCATTTCTGTCTCTCTCTCTCTCTGCTAAACCAAAAAACCAAAACCAAAACTTTGAGTATTATTTTTCCCCTAAATTGGCAAAATTCTGAAAAAGGGTTTATAGATATTTATCGAAAATTCAGGGATTTTTGTGAAATCATTGAAGCTTTTATTCTTCTTTACGTCTTCAAAAAAGTGAAACTCCAACTATAAAAATTAAAAAATCATCTCTTTTCCTTTACTTAGCTATCAATCTTACTAGTCCCAATAAAAAAAAGCAAACTTTAAGCGTAATCATAATCAAAAACTCAAAATTAAACTCAAAACAAAGCTAAGTCAAACAGAGGAAGAGATGGAACATAACATACCCCAAAAAAAACTGAAATTAAAGAAGCCAAATTCGTTGTTGTTGTTGGTGGTGATGATCAGAGAAAGAGGAGAAGGGTATGATTGGATCTGAATTGAGATTGCTTCTTCATCATATAGCTAAAACCAGACAGAAGATATAAGAGAGAGAAGGAGGGAAGAGTTAGGAAGTGGTGAGACCCATACAGAAGAGGAATGGGAATGTTTAGGGAAGGAAGAAGAAGGAAGAAGAAAGGAAGCAAAATACGTTTGGTTTGATGCAAGTCTTCTAATTACG